>NW_024092947.1:0-14570 GCF_014356525.2 Nilaparvata lugens | reverse complement strand
AATTTATGATTTATTGCTGAATTGTGATAACCATATCACATGAATAGTGTAATACCTTTAGCGTCTTATATAGACAGGGAATGTAGAGCTGGCATTTTACAGGCGACACTCAGCATGTACGTGGCGCTTACATTCCTTGTCTAACGGAAAAAAAAATTGTACCTATATATTATATATCGCAAGTCATGCACTATTGCCAATAGCCAGTTCATGCTACTCCACCCAACTCTAACTGGTAGCCATGGCTGACCCTACATTTACTCTACTACGTTTTACTTGTAGATATGATTGCATTTATCATAATGTGTTTCATACGGGTTTATACGAATTAACAGCTGACATTTCTCCGTTTAAACCGAGTATCTGCATATATTGGCCTGAGACCAGGGAAACACCTGTCAGGCAGCGCTCTGATCGTACTTATGCCTGACCGATGTTTCTGTTGTGTGGAGGGTGGTGGTAGGACAGATACATGACAGACATGTGAGACATGCACCAATCTAGGCCATTGCCATCTGTAATTGGAACGCTGTATCACAGAATACAATACAGAATGGAAAGTCAGCTAGTATCATAATTCAAAATCCGCCATCTTGAAAGAAAACTCAGCATTGTAATAGTATATATGGGAGGTTCGGATCCCTTTAATGATCTGGGTCATTGGTCTTGTTCACTGCTGCAAGCCAATCAAAGAGCCGGATAGCAGTAATTTCACGTGACGTGGTCTTGGTGCACTCAAGTCTTGGCAACATGTAAAGTGCATGGTTTGGATTGATACTTTCGTTCTGTAGTATTCTGTGGCTGCATGATAAGGGTGGCCCCGGCTTTGAACTCACTCTATTTAGAATATTCGACTCTGTTAGCTTGATGAGTCGCCAAGAATGTACGGTACTGTGCAGTCGTGGAATACTCGAAACTGAATCACCTAGAGGTGCGTCCAGACTTGAATTATGTGCGAACAAACGCATGCGAGATAATGCAAGATGATAGCAGATCACTCGATTCGGTTCGAATTGGTCAAGCTCCCTCCTGACAACATGGAACACGTGGCAATTGCGCTCTGATCTAGATCACCATTAGCGAATCCTTGTTCGAGAAATGCCGTAAGTCTGTACGCTGGTTTATAATATGAGCGTCATACCAAGTGGAAACTCATGCTGCTTTACCTAGCACCATAAAGTCGCTTTGCGTTTCCAGTAGCCTATGTGTATTGCCTGTGTTGCCTGTCTAGTTTTGTCTGTCGAGCTAATAACCTGTCAATGTGGTGAACACTTCTCATTAGAACTGTAAGAGAAATTGAATTTGATTTTTGTTTGCAATGTATTTCTGTTGCAACAGAATATTATTGACATAATACTATGTCTCATTGGTCTTGAGTGTGGATTGGCGATCTATAAATTTTCCCTGCTGGTTTGCCGATAGTTTTACAACCTGTTCCTAATGTAAAGTTTTCGGTTTCTATGTTATAATATCTTGATTAAGTTATGAATGGGGTCACTATTTCTGAATAGAAAGTCATAGAGCAAATCAAATTATAATTTTATGAAACTTGGGCACTTAAAACGCAAGTACTCAAACATAACCATGATACAAAATACAGTCTTCCTACAAACTAAGTACTTATCTTTTGATATAAAAATTCATTTAGGCTAAGTTTTACCGCGCGAGCGAACTCTGTATCTCTGTAAAATTTGTGCTACCCAGTTGTATGTGTTAAGCTGGGTTACACCAAAGTTATTAACAAAATTTTAATAACTTAATCCTCATAGATTCTATTAGATTGAACGGAACTTGACAAACACATATTTCATCATGTGTTTGATAAGATTATGTTCAATCTATAGAATCTATAAGATTAGTTATCAATTTTTGTTATTAACTTTGGTGTAAACGCAGCTTATCTCTTTCATTAAAAAAAAAATCGGTCGAATCTCTAAAGCTGAGATACAGAGTTCGCTCGCGCTGTTAAATTTAGCCATGAAGGCTTTTACTTGTCTTCTCTTCCCCAAGCAGCAGGAATGATTTGAAAGTGCTTGAAACTAATTGCCAGTGATTAAAATTTGTCACTTCTTTCTAGGGCAAGTTAAATCATTTAAAAGTACTTTCAAATTACTTTTAATTCTCCATGAAATGTCATTGAAGACCAATGATTGAAAATGATTTATAAATTACCTTAAATGATTTAGTCAAGTACTTTAAGTACTTTTCAATTTTGAAGACCAATGATTGAAAATGATTTATAAATTACTTAAATGATTTGAATGAAGTACTTTGAAGTACTTTTCAATTACTGAAGACCAATCATTTGAAGACCAATGATTGAAAATGATTTATAAATTACTTAAAATGATTGAATGAAGTACTTTGAAGTACTTTTCAATTACTTGAAGACCAATGATTGGAACTGATTTACGAATATTTAGAATGATTGGAGTCAACTGATTTGAAGTACTTTGAAGTGATTTGAAAGAGACATTATAATTACTTTAAATCATTTACAATATTTCAAGTCATTGAATTTTTTTCTCATTTCTGATTGGAATCCATTGACAATCATTCGGAATCATTTGAAATGGAATGATTTGGAATTGCTTGAAAATAATTTCCAATGATTTCTAATGAGTAATCTATACTTATAGTGAAAATTGAAAAACTTCGAAACTTTCGAGTATCCTCAACAGATCATGAGTGTGAAGTATATCTCCATAATAATGTGGAAGGATCTTGTGGACCAATGTTTGGAAATGATTTATTGAACATTGAAAATTATTAAAGTGATTGAAATTCTCTCCTCTCCAATCGTTTGGAAATGTGATTGCATGAGAATTTTTACAAATCGTTCAGGATTATTTGATTGGAGTAAATTACTTGAAAGTACTTTCCAATCATTTTATAATTGGTGATTGAAACTGATTTATGAATCATTTAGAATGATTGAAGTAAAGTACTTGAAAGTACTTTCCAATCATTGTATAATGATTTATCAAGATGAAGTAATGATTTATCAAGCTGTATAATCGATGATTGAAAATGATTTATTAATCAAAAGATTAATGTCGAAACGGAAAAAAGAAGTGCCCTACTACTTACTATCACGAGAAGGGAAACGAATTAGAAAAAAGAAATGTCTTGAACAGTATGAGGATTTTCCTACAAATATCGATGATCATCGATTAATTAGTGACAATCAAAGTGTATTAAATTTTCTCCCATATGAGCATACCGGCAATGACCCAACAAATAATGAACAATCTCCACAGAGTCCTACAATTAGTGAAGATCTTTTTGGTGCTGAGAGCAATGGCTCTGATGGTGCAAATAGTTTTGACAGTGATGTGGAAAGTGACAACAGTGGGGAGGGTGATGACAATTTTACAAGTAAAGCTGTTTCACAGGGCGATTTACAACCCACAGTATCAATGTGTTCTAATGGAGTAGGCGTGCAGAATTTTTTGAGAGAATGGGCTATCAAAAAAAATATACCCATATCCACTTTGACAGATTTGTGTACTGGCTTAAAAGCTACTGACCCAGAATATTTCCACTATCTACCATCTGATGGGCGCACTATCTTACAAACTAACATGAGCTACAAAATTTATGACTGTGCACCTGGCTAGTATCTGCATATTGGATTAAAAAAGCAATTGGAACTCATTGAAGGGAGTATGAGGGCAAATTCAGTAAACTATACAAGTCTTAGCCTACTGCTCAACATTGATGGTATTCCACTATTCAATAGTTCCTCTGGAGAGTTTTATCCAATTTTGTTCTCGGTTCCAACAGCTGAAGAGTTGGATGGTAAAGTGTTCCCTGTCGGTATTTACTACGGAGAAAAAAAGCCAGATTCATTGTCACAATTCTTGAAATATTTTATTGAGGAACTCAATGATGTTATCAACAATGGGTATGGATCCATGGACATCAATTTGTTGGGGTTTTGCTGCGACACACCTGCAAAAAGTTACATTTTGGGGATAACATCCCATGTTGGATTTAAATCTTGCACAAGATGCAAAATCCATGGGCAGACAGTTGAAAGACGTCGAGTCTTTCTCGAAATTGACTGTCCACCCAGGACACACGAAGATTTTATCAATAATGTGGATACAGTTTATCAGCCAAGATCAACACCACTTGTTGATATCCCGAGTGTGGACTTTGTTAAGTCATTCACTTTAGATTATATGCACCTGATATGCTTGGGAGTTCTTAGAACACTTCTGTTCATGTGGTTCAAAGGACCCCTCCCAAATAAGATGTCCAAAAACCAACGGGACCTGATATCCGATCGTCTATTGGTTTTGAGAGGCCACATACCAAGTGATTTCGTGAGAAAGCCACGACCGATAGATGTGATCAAATCGTGGAAAGCAACCGAGCTTCGAGCATTTCTCCTATATCTCGGCCCTGTTGTATTGAAAGGTGTTTTATCAGACACCAAATATAAAAACTTTTTATCATTACATTGTGCATCAACAATTATTCTACGAAGTGAATTGTGCCGAAATGATGATTATCTAGAACTTTCTAGGAAGCTTTTCAAATATTTCATAAACTCCGTGAAAACTTTGTATGGTGAAATGTATATTTCGCACAATTTCCACAATCTCATCCATATTGTGGATGACGTCCACCATTTTCGAACAAGAATTCCGAATTTCACAGTACACAGTGTATCAGCCTTCCCGTTCGAGAATTTCTTACAACAACTGAAGAAGAGAGTAAGAGGGCACAACAAACCTCTCCAACAAATAGGAAGGAGGCTAAGTGAGATGTTCAGCCAAGGACACGATATTTTTGGGAAGCATGAAAAAAAACGCGAATTTTCTTCTCAGCACAATGATGGCCCACTCCCTGCGTTTTGTGTTTCACCACAGTATTCGAAACTGTATCACAATAAGTGCGAAATCACAGTCACTGCACCAAATAACTGCGTGAAAGTTAAAAATGGAAAGGTATTTGTAATAGAGAACTTTGCCTTTTCTAATGAGTTGAGGAAAATTGTTGCTATTGGAAGAGGCCTGTAAGTCAGGTAACGTATGTAGGCTACTATAATATAGTGTATAGCGGCAAACTTGAAGCCGGTTTGCCGGCATTTTCACAACAAATATTGCTCTGAAAATAGTTAAATCATAGAGAAAACATTCGAAGATTCAATCTTGAGTGGGCCTAATGTTTTCTCTATATGGTTTGATATTGAAGAAAAATTATCTAAAAGTTTTAATAATGAATTACGGAAAAATTACTAGGAATTTTTCAGTCAAGGCTGAGTTTCACCAGTAGGCTTACCTTAAACTTTAGATCTCTGCTGTATTTTCCTATTATTATTGTTGATTGTATTGCATTAAGAAGTGGAATTCGATAATAAAAAAGAAACAATTATTACTCTACCTCACTTTTAAATATTGATACAATTATTGTACTTTGATTTCAAATTCGATTCTTCACTTTTAAATACTTGCGATACGTACCTTTCTGACAATGGACAATGCAGCCAACATTATATTGTTGAGGCTATGGAGATATCATCGTATTCTATTGTTTGATATCAAAAACACAATAATAAATATTAAATTATGAAACAGTAATTTATAAAATATATTATAGACATGATACCGCGATTCACGATACATAATTATATAGATTATTACAGTCGTTATGAGATTATCTCTATGATTTTTGTGAGATCGGACACGATCAGCTGTTATTCAAGGTCATTTTACAGCCCTAGGGCCGTAAAGTTTTACCGGCCTGGTCGGAAAACAATCACTTTCGGCCTCCATATGACGCACGTAAACCAGCTCATTACATCCAAGTGTGGCGAAAAAAACATTTGGAATCATGATGAAGGTTAATGATTGATAGGGCGAATGCCCAGCGAGATAAAATCATCTGACCTTTTTTTTAGAACACCTCATCAGAAATATTTAACTCCACAGAACCCAATAATTTAACCATTATGAATTCTTAAAGACAGAGCCAATTTTACACAACACAACACATTTTACACAACTTTAAATATAAGTTGCATTTTATATCATTCAATATTTTTAATAAACGTTATTTTGTTGATTTGTTTTTTATTTATTCAACCCTTGTTCCTATTTAGAAATTTATCAATTGAGAAAGAATAGTATATTTCGCACCTAGGGTCGAAAATGTACGTTTTTTCCGGCTTGAGATCGCGGTTTTTAAGTTCGAGACGAAGTTGAGAACTTGAAGCGTTCGAGAGCTGGAAAAACATTTTTGCCCATGTTGCAAACGCTATTTTTCGCCACACCAAAAAAAAACTTCCCAATATATAAGAAATTGGAAAATAAATAAACTCAAACAGCGTATTTTGATAGTTTGAATCTTGGTTTATGACAACTTTCACTGTCAATTAATTTCAATATCACTAACTAATAATTTCAATAGTGACAATATTTTTATTCTATTAATATTTCGAATAATTGTTTGAATTTTTATAGCTCGCGCTTTGCGCCTGGTGCAATATCTCATGGATAGATGGATGAATAGAATTTTCATTACTATTTGAAATAATGTGATTAAAAAAATAATTAATTGCATATTTCACAGTTTTGTCTCAAAATATATCTAAAAAATTGATTGAAATTTAATTACAGTAACTAATATAAAAAATAGCTAATAAAAGTCGAATTCATCGACAAAAAAAATGTCATTGACCAAGCTTCGAACCTAGATCATGTTTGTAATTCACTGAGCTTTGAGTTCTGATGTATTATGCCTTACGCTCTCGGCCATTGTGTATTGTTGATCGTGAAGGCCTGTACCAGGTAACATACTATGTAGGCTACTATAATATAGTGTATAGCGGCAAACTTGAAGCCGGTTTGCCGGCATTTTCACAACAAATATTGCTCTGAAAATAGTTAAATCATAGAGAAAACATTCGAAGATTCAATCTTGAGTGGGCCTAATGTTTTCTCTATATGGTTTGATATTGAAGAAAAATTATCTAAAAGTTTTAATAATGAATTATGGAAAAATTACTAGGAATTTTTCAGTCAAGGCTGAGTTTCACCAGTAGGCTTACCTTAAACTTTAGATCTCTGCTGTATTTTCCTATTATTATTGTTGATTGTATTGCATTAAGAATGGAATTCGATAATAAAAAGAAACATTATTACTCTACCTCACTTTTAAATATTGATACAATTATTATACTTTGATTTCAAATTCGATTCTTCACTTTTAAATACTTGCAATACATACCTTTCTGACAATGGACAATGCAGCCAACATATATTGTTGAGGCTATGGAGATATCATCGTATTCTTGTTTGATATCAAAACACAATAATAAATATTAAATTATGAAACAATAATTTATAAAATATATTATAGACATGATACGCGATTCACGATACATAATTATATAGATTATTACAGTCGTTATGAGATTATCTCTATGATTTTTGTGAGATCGGACACGATCACTGTTATTCAAGGTCATTTTACAGCCCTAGGGCCGTAAAGTTTTACCGGCCTGGTCGGAAAAACAATCACTTTCGGCCCCATATTTCGGCCATACTTTCGCCTGCAGCTTGCCTCCGTGACTTTGAAACGGAATATAGGCAACCAAAGAACACGTCACAGTTGAATTACATAAAAAAATTATTAATGAGTATATGGAATATCTAATTCGGGCAATACTGTTTTTTTTAAACTTGTTAGCTCAGATGGCGGTCCAAACTCCCGATTTACTCTATCATAGATATAAGAGTGGAACGAAAAAACACGGCCGGCTACTGGTATCTCGACCACAACTGATAAGCTATTAGCTATTAATTCTAGATATAATGTCCCATGACTGCATTAATTCTGTTGCCTGTTATATCATTTTGTAAACTGAACTCACCTGGAATTGCATAGTGACTAGCAAATCAGAACGCTCAATCATGAAAATTCACGAAAAATCATGAAACTTCGAGTTGCGCTTCAGATACGAAGCGTAAACATCTTATCTGCGTTACTCTGTTATCATTCTATTAAAAATCATGCTTCACCCTTAAAATGTAGTGCAAAAGTGTAATTCAAAGCTATTGTGGAGGATATGATCAAGTGTATAGTGAAATGTAAGGAGAATTTGCGTTATTTGTGTCAACCCATCACCAAAGAAACTTTAGAAAAATGTCAACCAAACAAGTCAAAGTGGAGGTGCATTTCGTGTAAGACGACAGACAAATGTCTGCAAACAAAACAGTTGGTGGAGGAAGTAGGAGTTCCTTCAACGAATCAGCCATAGCGGTTCCTTATCTCAGGTGACCTAGAAGCTATTTCGGCTATCGTCAAACAGATAATACAATCCGAACTGTCTCCTACATTCTTAAGTGATTTTGAAGAAATTAAAAAATCCGTTTCTTTTTATCGGATGAATTCGATAATGTTAGGGAGAAGCTTACGAACTGTAAAGAGGATTTGAAAAAAGTTCTTCTTCTTCTTCTTTATCTATCCCAATGTGCCGTTTTCACACAGCGTTGTGTGGTCGCCTCGGATCCATCTTCTCCACTGCTCTCTGTCCGTAGCCATTCTCTTCACTGATTCACGGTCTTGCCTCTTTCTGCTGCTATCCATGAACAGTTGCCTCCCATGTCACCCGTGGTCTTCCTATCGGTCGTC
Organism: Nilaparvata lugens; assembly: GCF_014356525.2. Classification (NCBI taxonomy): domain Eukaryota; kingdom Metazoa; phylum Arthropoda; class Insecta; order Hemiptera; family Delphacidae; genus Nilaparvata; species Nilaparvata lugens. The sequence goes on along the minus strand of NW_024092947.1, from coordinate 5,924 downwards.
GCCTTGTGCCCTGGCCTCCATGTATTGGCGAGGCTTTCTGTTTTCGTCCATTCACAGGAGATGTCCATACCAGGAGAGTATCCGTTCATCGATTGTTGTTTCAACCGCTTTAATGTGCGTGCAATTCTTCCCTTATGTGGTCATTTCTCACTCTGTCTCGTCTTGTTTTCCCCACCTATTCTCGGAGACCTTTCATTTGGACCGCATTTTATTTGGCTTTTCTCTTTTTTTACTGACTGTCCAACTTTCACTTCCATACAATGGAGGGCTCCATGATTGAAACATAAACTTTTGATTTTTACTCTCCTACTCACCTCGCCTTTCCAAAAATGCTTCTACTGAGTGAATAATATGCCTGCATAGCTTTTTGAGTCCTTTGTCTAACTTCTTCTTGCAGCTTGGCAGTGCAGTTCATGTTCGTGCCCGAGTACTGGTAGTTGTCAGCTGCTTTAATGGTTGGCCATCGCACTCAATTTCGATTTCCTCCACCTGTTGTTCATTCTCCTTACATCATGACCTGCTCTTCACTTTATTAACATGCATGCCTCTTTCCTTGAGTGTTTCATTCCATTCTGTACCGCCGTTTGCATCTTTTCAGCCGAGTCTGTTATGAGGACTATGTCATCAGCGTATGTCAAAGCCTGACACTGAATTGGCCTGAGGTTTCTCATGCCTACGGTTGACCTCCCTGTTCTTGAAAAAAGTTGAGAATGAAAATTCCTCTTTAAAAATGAACATTTCCTCTCTAAAAAAGCAAGTTTTCGATCTCGAAATCTACAGTCACCGCGATAATGTAATAGTCACTGGTCTCCCAGAAACTAAAAATGAATCAATTGATGATCTTCAATGCATTATCAAGAGCATTATAAAGTGATCTGACCTGTAGGTGATTTAAGCACAGGACATATAGATTACCGGTCAGGGAAAAGGAAAGTTTGAAGCCGATTATTTTCAAGTTTGTAAGAAAACAAGAGAAATTGGCGTGGATGTCGGACTTCAAAATAGCATCGATCTGCCTTGGATCCTGGTTTGCCTGGAATTTCTACAAAGCGGTAATAAATCGTTACGTTATGGATGGGAAAGTAAGCGTTTTTTCATAACCTGACTCAACCTGTCATAAATTTGCTGAAAGAAACGAGAAAGGTCGCACTGACAAGCAGTATCGTTTCTTTTGGATAAGCGATGGCAAGATTCTGGTGAAGAGGGATGAGGGTAGAAACAACAAACTTTTGTCATAGACGATATAGCGACCTGCCATAACTATTAATAATTTTTAACCATACATTTTTTAATTTTCTTCCTTCTTCATGACAAGTATACAAGATATATTTGCATTATCTGATTCTGAAAATAGTACAACTAAAGTAGTAGAAGATTATATCAATTATTCACCTCAGTGCGAGGTGAGAGAGATTCATTTTTTAATATATATTCAATGAATATCCGTAGCTTGAGTGAGAGCTTTGATGAATTCATATGCACTCTTGAAAACTCTAAAACAAAGCACGACATTATATTACTTATGGAGACCTGGTGTAATGTGATTAACTTACCTTTCATGTATAGTATACCAGATTATAAAGTAGTGAATAAGAACTCTATTTTGAATAAAATAATGTGATTGCCTGTGCATATATATAAAGGACTTGTTTATTTTGATGTTTAAGATTGAAATATAAGAGATTGTAATTCTGTTTGTATTAACGTTGTAACACCTAGAAGTAAAGGATTGAAAATTATAGGTATAATTATATAGATCTCCAAACGGAAATGTATCAAACTTTCTGGAGAGTGTGGATGAGTATTTGAGTAACATTCCTAAAGATTTTGATGTTTGTTTAGCAGGAGATATAAATTTAAACTTATGTTCAAATGATGAATGATAATGAATATCCAGATATAATGAAAGGAAAGGGATATAAACCTTATATTACCGGGTACACAAGGGTAACAGAGAATTCTAAAACATGCCTAGATCACATTTTTCTTAAAAGTTCTGATAAAATGATTAAGTATGAATAGGAAATATATTAAAAACCAATATAACGGATCACTTTTCTGTTTCACTCAGTCTAGGATATTTGGGTAAAATAAACAAAATCAAAAGTAAAATAATGTCTTTCAAAAAAATAGATTACATACTTAAAGAACTACTGTCGCAAGACAACTTTTGTTTTTCGAGTTCAAAGATTATAATTGCGATGTAAATATGATGGTAACATCTTTTGTTGATACACTACATAAATTCATTGATGCATCCTCTAGGGAGATAACAATAGCACACACAACAAACCCTGAAGCCATGGATGGTTCCAGGACTAATTAACGCGATCAATAGAAAGGATAAAATGTACAAAAAACTAAAAAAAGAACCATTTAATAATAAATTAAAAGAAGATTTAAGACTTTATAAGAACACATTGAATAAATTAATAATTAAAACAAAAAAAGCTATAATAATATATTTTTTTCCTTTCCTTTTCCTTTTCCTTCGTCCTGGTACCCCCAGAAGAAGGGGGTATAGAAGAAGTTTATTATAGAAAATATAACAAACAAAAATGAAAAATCTATACTTATAAAATTCTCATCTCACTGACTCACTGATCACGATATCTGGAAAACTACTGAGTGGATTGCAACAAAACTTGTAATATAGCTTCCTTATACGTCCTAGGTGCTCACTAAGAAATCTTCTGGCGATATTTCAACTCTAAGGGTGGTTTTTGAGGGTTTAAAGTTAGTCTTTTAGCATGTATATTCTTCGCTTTTCCCAATCTCTTAATTATAATTGAAATGTCCATAATCATATGCCACTAAAGAACTATAATCTAGAGAGAGTACCTATTTGAAACAGTTGATAACTGGCGACCAATTAATAGTTTTGTCAGGTTGGCATTAAGTTGAGATTATTTCATTAGGTTGGCACCAAGTTGATGAATTGATTAAAATGCATTTATCGAGAACAAATTGATTGGGCACTGCTGCTTCAATCAGAGCTATTCCTGGGATTATAGATAATTTTTATTTTTCATCTATCATCTTTTCATCTTTCATCACGAGAGTTTCTTCTATCAATTGATCCTATTCTATCAAGACTAATTTTTGTTTGTATATCCGACAGATCGCGAAAACTGCTTAAAGGGGTACCGTATTTTAAAACTTCAGAATGTCCGTTGTGGAATCTGTTGTAAAGAATGAGGAAATTTGGGCGAAAGAAAGGGGTTTTTATTAAAACGGCACAAATAGCTGTTGTTGCTTTTCCTAATGTGAAAATATTATCTTGCATAGAAGTAAGGCGCTTTTCCCATGAATCAATTATTCCCAAACATTTATTGTTTTACCAAAGAAAATATAAGGTAGCTTTCGATAAAATATTGGAGAATATGTAAAACAGTTCGTTGACTGTCAGTATTCCTCATAAATAGCATCAATGCTCCCCTTTCAAACAATGCTGACACATTGATGTGATCTTACTATGATCTGGTTACTTTAGATCAGATGAAGAGAATAATGTTGATGATCGCTACTGTTTCAATTTCAATCAAGTTTGACATTTCTGCTTTTGATGCAGAGGCTCTATCGATTTTGATTAAATCAGGAATATATTGTGCTTGCGACAAAAAACTTTATTTTGGAACAAGTCTCAACTCTGGGAAAATTTGTTGAACTACAAGAGAAAGGATTATGGTCCCTCAAGTAGCAGCTGATCAGAAAAAGTTTTCCATAGTCTGTTGAAAACATGAGAAAGTTTGAGCAAATAAAAAACATTATAATAGCTGTAGTTGAGGTTACAAATTTGGCGACCTTATTTTGAACATTGCAGGTCAAAGTCCTTAAAGAGATATAGACCCACAATGCCTATGCCTTCTCAATGATAGCTCTTACTTGAAAATTGAAGGCCGCCATTGGGGTATTTTAGCACGAGATATTATATCTATATGGTTGTAATATTATAGATTACAAAGGCATTGATGTAATAATCTTATAGGTTGCCCCCTCAATGGCCGATTCAATTCCAAGTACGACACTAGTGCTGCGTGTGAGTCTATGCATCTTTAAGGTCTTTGATTGCAGTATTCATGGAACATCTGGAAGAAAAGCTTCAGAAAGTGACCGGATGATAGCAAAATAAATTTAAAATCGATCTCTCCAAACATATGGTAGTTGAAGTAATGTCATTGTGAGGTGATAGAAATGCGACTAATTTCTTCAGCTTCTGTTGTATTGGTTCCTCTGTTGCTCTAGTTTGGACGCAGCCATGGCCTTGAGAGAGACAGTTGCACTGTCGTTAATTCATAATCCGGACTAAACACCACGAGAACCAATCAGAGAAGCCTTCTATTAAAAACCCTGCTCTGATTAATTCTCATGGAATTTAATCCTGATTGAAATTGAACATATTTTTTGCTACTGGGCCTGATATTTTCATGTTTCAAATCAGCTAAAAACTAATCAAAAAAACATAATATTCCATCAGCTGCTCCTATTTCTTTTATAATGTTATTATGACACAAGACAAACCTATTGATATTGATAGATCACAAGTAAATTCTAAAGTTGTCAATTCAGATAGAAATTAAATTGAGTTACATGTTGGTTTACATCCAAATTTTCATCCCTAGCTTTTGTCAAGCTAGATCAAAGAAGAAATCACATAATGGTAGTCAATAATCAAAGCGATTGAATAACTCTATTCAGATTCATGCAAATTCACATTAAATGATCCCACTTTAATATTATGATTGTAGAGTTTAGGACATAGGAAATCAGCCACAATAAATGTTATACTATTATGAATGGACTCTTATATGAATGGACGTCCATGGAAGAAAGAATCAGTGGATTGGCTGCTTTCCACTTTTGAATAAGTGAAACAAAAAGTAAGCGACAGGCTATGCCAAAAATTCCAGAATAAGCAAGAGAACCATGGATACCAGAGTCATCAAATTCCGAATCAACCTAATTGGAGTTTAATCTTCATTGCCAAAGCAAAAATAACATGATCACTGCTAATTTGATAACTGTCAATGGTAAATATTAATCGCCAATAAATAAAGTGAGGGAGACTCTTAAGCCCCGCCCCATATCCTACAAAATTCGCTGCAATTAGACTTCTCTTATACAGAGCCTTCCAACACATCAATTATTATTTGAATGATTTGACTCAATATTTTCATGCCAAGTTGTGACCTAATCTCTAAAACGATTTAACAATTTGGTAGGATTTAGATTAGGCTATAATGTTTCACAAAAATAATTTCATCTTTTAATTCCCATAGCGACGGGTGCCCTGCTAGTGCACTACTTATAAAAAGAAATCTTACAAACAAAACAAATGAAGAATAATAAAAAAAGCAAGAAGATAAGAAAAATTCCTTTTCAGTGGAAAATTTCAAAAATTATAAACCAGACAAAATATAAATTCTCCAAAACCTTCTAAAGAAGGTTTGACTGGAGGAGTCAAATTTTACATTATACGAGGGTAGGCTGATAAGTAATGCACATATGCTTGTAGAAGGCAAACAAAAGCAAATAGCAAGATTCGGTAAAAAATAAATTAAAGTACAAACCTCTAACTTCAAAATCATGTATTTATTCTTCTACATAGTCACCATAAGCATTACACATTTCTCCCAATGTGTTACAAGTTTTCTTATCCCGTCACTGAAAAATTCTTCCGACTTTTCTCAAACCCACGACGCAACAGCTGCCTTCACTTCACTGTCCGAGCTGTAATGATTTAGCTTCCCTTCAGGTCTCTTTCTCCCTTCAGGTCTCTCTTGAGTAGAGGAAAAAAATAGAAATCACAAGGTGCAAGGTCGGGAGAATATGGAGGGTGGGGAATCGGTTCAAACTTCAGGTTTCTCAGAGGCTCTTCAGTTGCACAAGAAGTGTGTGGCCGAGCGTGTCATGTTGCAAGATTA
>NW_024092946.1:0-14262 GCF_014356525.2 Nilaparvata lugens | reverse complement strand
AGTTTATTCGAAAGAACACACATGTCGATATTTTATTTTTAAAACAGCTGTTTTGACAACTTTTAAAAAATCCTCAAATTTCATAATTCAAACTAAGGAAAGTTTGTATCAAAATGAAAATCTGATCTCAGTTATTGATGCAAATTTTTGAATCAAATTATGGAAAAATATTTTTCTTGATCATTTTGACATTAAATGTATTATTTTATCAAGGAATAATGATAATTATCATTAGATCAAATTTAATGGGATGAATTGAGTAACAGCTGTGTACACTCAGTGACAAAATGGGAAGACTTGGCAACGTTTTTCTCCTATCTTTCTCCACTGCCATTATAACCTGGACCTCACTATATTACAATGCGGCGCTTCCTAACAGGATGGCGGATTTTTGTGACAGGGTACTAGCCAAGTTTCCAGTGGTGCCATTTAGGAAGGGCAGGGGGGGCCTAGGCCATCCCAAGAATCAGATATATAATGAAAATGCGGGTCTATATATCTACACAAATCCTTAGAATTTCATACTGATTTAAAAATGTTTTTGAACAGCAGTAGTATAATATCCTCCTACAGTAACAACAATGTAGCAAAATTGCCTTGAAAGTATGGCTACGGGTATTGAGTAATAAAAAATATATTTTTCTCTGTGGTATAGTTGAAGCTTAAATATAGAATGGGTACAATTATTGATCAGGGCACAATGAGTGACTAATTGCATAAATTTCAACATGAGAATAACAAGTTGCAAGATGTCACAGTGAAAGCAAAAAAGAGGGCACATTCAGATAATCAAAAATGTACATATTATACAGAGTTGGTGAGAATTATGGGAACAGCGTAATGTTTCTTTAGCTTTCTAAATGAAAGTTATTTTCCAATTAGAATATGATCCCTCATGATATTGTCATTGTAAAAGAAACATTTATCTGTTTCCATGATTTATAAGAAATCTGTTTCAGTGTATTCCTACTTTAGGGCCTCTCTGTAGGCCTATATTTCTAATAAATATTTCATGATTTAATAACTAATAAAGTATATGTTTGTATTATTATGTATTATTATATTGATACTTCAACCACATTTGTATAAAACTGGAAAAATGAAGCATATATTAAAACATCTTCGAATCAAACATTTTTGGGAAAAACCCAGGACCCTCTATCCTTCGGGGGTATTCCCCCCCTCAGGGGTGCCTACAGGGTGGGACATGACGCCAACAGCGACATATACATTTTTGGGGGGGATTAATTTTAACCTATAGAACAGATTCTCTCTAATAATTTTATTTCATTCATTATTTTATTATTATTTATATATATATTCATTACTGCTTTGTATTTCCCTACGATATAAATGATGAGTTCCCGCTGAAATAAATTACTTATGATCAGTGTAAGCGCCAGCTTACTGGTTTTTGGAAATCGTATCGAGAATTTTAATTTGAATTTTTTTTAATTTTCCCGCACTTGGATTAGCTGACAGGCTTTCAACTTGTCAATCAATCGGCAATTTTGTCAATATCGATTAACTAGGTAATTGATTGACATCAAACAGTCACATTGAATATTCAGGAGTGTATCGTTTCAGTACATGCACATAAACGCGAGAACATTCATCTACATCATCAACATCTAGGGCCGGTTTCCGAGCTCGGGATTTAGCTAAGTTCTAGACTTTAAACAGCTGGAGTCAGAAAATTGGCTTTCCAGAACGGGGCGTAGTTGCAGTAAATAATTGCAGCAAAATAAATTTTTATTTTCTGATCTCTATAATTATTGGAAACGTTTCTTCTAGACGAAATGAAGCATTCCTAAATAGTTCAAAATAGCTGAAGCTTTACACTATATTCTCTTTATTCTATTTTGTGTTGAATTTTCTAGTTTTTCGAAATTTAATTTAAATGTGATTTTGACTATGACTACGACTACGCCCCGTTTTGGCAAGACAATTTTCTTACTCCAGCAAAGTCTAGAACTTAGCTAAATCCCGAGCTCGGAAACCGGGCCCTAGTGTTATCCTCGCCAGGAAAAAGACTGAACTATAGCAAGCAGTCTCCTCACCTTCCAGCACCGGGTCCAAGAGGAATTCTAACCAGATGCTCGGCTACAGTGAGAATAACAGTTCCAGTTGGGAAAATAAGGTACCAGTAAACCGGGGTGACTTTGTCCCAATTTTGGGGAGTTGACATTTTAAACAACTTGCAATCAATACTTAAGTTGCAACAAATCTCTTGCAATATTTTTTATTGCACTCTGCAATGTTTTATGAGTATTTTTTATTTTAAAAGTTAGTATTTTTCTCAACTTTAACACAGATATATTTTTTTGAAAATAAGAGACAATGTCAATCAGGGGTTGGGGTGACTTTGTTTCACTTTGAAAAATATATGGAAAAAAAGTTATTTTTCAAGAGTTAGACAAAGTGAAACCAACTTTTAACCTTTAGAATGAACAATGACATGAAAAACAAATGAAATCCACTTCAAAAAATCACAAATTATTAAATAATAATTATTGAAAAATATTTCAGTTTCTGCTGCCTAAAAATATTATGGCATGATGGCTCCTACTGCAGAATCAGCAAAAAATGAATATTTAGAACATATTAATTTTAAGCAAGGTGAATATTTTGTTTTATTGGGTAGAATACATGATATTTTGAATTGTATTTGCATCATATCCTGAATAATATCACTGGGACAAAGTCACCCCAAGTTTAAGCTAAAAATAACCTCGTTGTATTTCACTAGTAACAGAACCCTAACCAGTTCAACTATATGGATATACCAATTGAAATATAATAAAAAGGCAGACTCAAAATGTGCTCTCCAATATCATAAGTCTTTTAGAAATAAGTTTTCTAATACGAAATTTCCGACAACAAAATCACAAGATGAAGCAAGCAATTAGGTTTTATCTCGATAATTCAACTACAGTCGAACCTCTATATAAAGGCCATTCCACACAGCACGTGGCGTGCGTGGCTGGACGCACGCCACGCCGGCCATGCTAGCCACATGCCAATTCACACCACCACGACTGTTGCGATGCTATACCGGCCACGTTTCCCGTCAGTATGCAGGAAGATGTCAACTCCGTCGGTCCCGTGGTGTGAATCTGGATTTTCTTGTGGCTTACCTTGGTTCCAACAGCAGCAGTAGTAGTGATACTGAGCTGGTTTTATTGTATTCGGTGACAGCACGGGACCAGTGAGTACATCCAATCAATAAAAAAAGGAACACCTATGGCGAATTCCATGACGAAGACCTTGAGGCTGACAATGATAGTATACGTCTAGTTGATATGCCATATTTTTATCTCTTTTCTGATATCACTTGAAAATGGCATAAATGTCCGAAACATGTTGTGATAAAATATTTCAAAAAAAGGGTACTGAGTTTTTATTTCCTTTACATTTATATACGTCTAGTATACGTTCTGCGCATGCTCGGACCAAACGTGGCCGGACACGTTTGGAAAGATCGCTCAGAGAGCGAACGGTAGCCACGCGTGGCTAGTATAGCAAGCGTTGCCCGCGTGGCCGTGGCTGCTATGTGAATTGCTTCATTTGATTAGCTGGGAAGCGATGTTTTGAATAGTAGCAAGCGTGCGTCAAGCCACGCACGCCACGTGCTGTGTGGAATGGCCTTAACGAAGTCGATTATCCAGAGAAAAAAATTCGCTGCCGAGAGGTATTCGTTATTGAGAGGTTCTGTCAAGAAAACTGCCACGATCCTATGGATCTTATAATATCGTATCACGGCGGTAAATAAATGAATATGGTACATGAAACATATCATCACGAGCGTAGGACGGGTACCTATTAGGCCAATATTAATATGGAAATTTGCAAATTCATGCTGTCGATGAAAAACATGTTTTTTGAATATTTGTAGAACGTAATAAGTAAGTAAACTCACCAATTTATTTCCAGAAAGCTTGATTTGTACTAACTTATTAGTAGAGTTTAATCAAAGTACATATTCTGTAGCAATATTTTTCAACTTTTTATACTATACTATCAGATGGAATGCAAAATACGGTTATTTTGTCAATATCTTCACTATAATAACTCGAATTTCCTATTTTTTTGTTTTATATTTGAAAAGTGAGTAATATCGGTTGAATTTTGCATTTGAATAAAACATCATGTTTGATCAACGACTCACATTTATTCAAACAGTCGGACATGTCTGGTACACTATTTTTCAGTTTTAATCCTTGCCTGATAATTTTGAAAGCCTCTAGAACTTCTTGATCTGACGGATTCTTCTCCTCAGGTTTGTCACAGTCATCATCATCATCAACATCATCATGATACATCATCATCATGGGCTACGGGTATCAATGTTGAACATCGATTTCGGATAACAGAGATCGGAGATAAACTGATTTGAATATTTTTTCCGCGAGGACTCAGTGGCGTAACGTTTCCAAACCGGGCCCCCCCGCGAAAAAATTCCGGGCCCCTCTTCTAAAATCGTACTACCTTTCTCCAGCCCCCTTCTCCCTTAATCACAAGCATTAAACTCTAATGTGAACGTACATCTTTCATGAGTGAATTACATAGCTTAGCTGAAAAAATAAAACTTGTTCTCGATTGAATTCTACAATTCAAGTGAAGAATTATGTTTTAAGCTACAAATATAGAATCCAACCTTTGGAGCTAGAACTAGAGTTAGTAAGTAGTATCTAGTCTTGAGATTCATGAATTATTAAAACCATTCTGACAAACTTTGTTTGAATTAGAGAGAAAGTGAGTGGTTTGAATAGTCTCAGTCTGGATTGTCTCACCGGATGTATAAATTTTAATGTTTTGTAAACAAACAACATTCCTAATTTTTCAATAAGCTCACTACCAGCACACAAATTGAAGCTCTGTCAATGGAACTATAATTATTATTACAAGTAGATTTGTACAATGATTGCTTTTCTTTCTTGCCTTAATCATTATTTTCTACTTGTATTCTCTTGATATTAATTTATAACCAGACTGATATCATTGTTTCTTCTTACACAATGAATGAAACCTGTCATTTTCTACAATAAAACTTCTGCTTTTTTATCAAAAGTTACTTCCATGATTATTTAATTTTTCTATTTAAAGTATGCAATATATAATTATCATTTCAGGCCCTAGCCTGGGCCCCCTAGACCGGATTTATTTTTTCAGAAAACCTTTATTAGCCTACATATTATCCGGGCCCCCCCACGCCGCGGGGGCGTACGTTACGCCACTGTTAGGACTCCTAAAGTTGTAGTTTGTGAGGCATACAGCCTTAACACTTGAGGAATTTCTCTGAAAGCATTCAGTTGACTGACTCTAATCGACAAATTGGCAACTGCGCTTCTACCTATGACTCTATCCATCACTAATCACCACTGTAATTGGCTGATCTCCCTCCATTTCTCTGCACTGCATATTCCTCAAAGTCAAAAGTAATTTTGTATGGAGTATAGTTTTTCAGTGCATGGGCGGGAGGAGGTAGAAGGGAGCCCATTGTGCATGCCTGCACTGTTTTATTCCAAATTATAGAATACCAGCATGACTCAAGTAATATAGCAGCATAAATGATACAACTGAATATACTATACTACCTGTTACTATTTATCCTAGTAATAGGCTACAACTCAGCTGGATGATCAAATTAATGTTATTGCTATGCATAGTAGTCTTGATGCTGTGGAAGGGGTGAATCATTCCAGAAGTTAACTTTCAGTCCAGGACAATACTAATGCCCCTGTGTGCAGCATATGGTTTAGGGTTAAGATATTGTGCAATTGAGAAGGAAGCTTCAAGCTTGATAGTGTGGAAAATAATGCATTCTATCAAATTGGCCAATTAATACCCTACTATGAATTGACCCATTTAAAAACATAGTTTTCAAAATTCTCAAACTAGAAGCTACCTTCGACGCTTCACTATGTTTGCACCCTATGACTACCAGTAGGTTATTCTCACACTAGCGCGACTCAGATCATAGATCATCAACTAATTGATATATGACTCTAGTCTCTGGGACCTTACAACTGTAGCTATAGTGATGAGGTTTTAGTGCTGTCTGACAGTCATGGGAGGGACATTGGATGGGAGTTGAATGAGCAGGTGAAAGAAAGTGGGTTTGAGGAACGGTTATATCGAAACCAGGAGGTATTTAAACGAAGAGTGACGGGATATGACATGCTCACAAAGATACAATGTAAATGACAGAGTGGTAATTTTAGCAGGTACTAACGACGTGGTTAATAAACAGTGCAGCCTACAAACTTAGACCTAAGTAGAATAAGGAAAATTTCTAACGCTCTAAAGTAGTCATATTATCCATCCCATTTGGTATGATAAACCATTAATGAATATCAATTAATAAGCTCAACGCATGGATGGCTGATGTGAAATTACAAATATACCTAACACGAAGATCATTGATCTGAACAATTTTGACATCACTGATTATACGCAGCATGGCTTGCATTTAAACAAACAAAAAGGTAAACCAAAATTAGTAAAATTGTTGAAAAATCATATCTTGGAAATGAAAAATAACACTGATTATGCAGGTAGGCCTGTATCCAATATTCCAATAATAATTGGGGAATGGCCGAGGGTATTGATAGGAGTAGATTAGACTCGATAGGACACATGAGAGAAGAAGTGGAGTCAAATGGGCAAACCACAGGTGATAAAGGTAATGAAAATGTATCTGCTGAGCTGAATGAAAATGTCTCGCTATTGTTAGGACAAACACCTCAATTTGGTGCTATGATGAATATGAGTACATTTAGTTTAAACTATTTAGTTCAAAAAAGGAGAGTTGCCAACCTAAAGATATTAAATTGAATAAAGACAAGAAAACTAGAATTAAGAGTTATAGAGTAAAAAAATGGAATTGTAAACTAAAGAATGGGTTAGTAATCTTCCATCAGAACATACAGCATTTGGAGTACGAATTGATGCACTACTATTACATTACAAGAAATCAAACCAGACATAGTTATTGTGACTGAACATAAATAAATGAAAATGAAATTCAAAAAATTAAAATACCAGGATTAGTAAGTGTTGGTATGTAAGGAAGTTTTTCTTTGGGGGGGGGGAGTATTGATATAGTATCTGATAGACTAATCGAATGCAGAAACATCATGACTAAGACAATAAATGTTATAAATGAGATAAGATTTTGGAGACAGTACAATCGAAATAGAAAATATATAACAAGAAAATATTGTAGCTGGACTTTATAGAACTCCATCAGAAAATATTGAGATGTTCTGGAAAAATTTAATCGATTTTTAATAGAGATCTGTAAGATTAATAAAAATGTAGTAATAGGGGGAGACTTCAATGTCGATGTTTTGAGGGAGGGTAGAAAGAAAACTGATTTTATCAATGTAATAAATATGCATGGATTAAAATATACCGTAGATATACCCACTAGAATAACTGACTCATGTGAATCGGCAATTGATAATTTCATCACCAGTCTTAACAAAAGGGATATTCTTGTGGAGTGTTTAATTACGGCACTCTCGGATCACGATGGGCAAATTTTCAATAATTAGATGTAAATAATAAGCTTAAAAGTAAAGAGTTATTAAAATGGTTAGGAGGTATGAAAATGATCAAATTACTTGTTTTAAGAATGACCTAGCCACAATAGACTGGACGAGCTTTATTTGAGTCTGTGAGAGTAAATTCACTTATTTTTACAATTCACTAAAGTATTATTTTAATTGGCATTTTCCTCTAAGTAAAATTGTGAAGAAGAGACTTAAAAATAAGTGGATTGAGTGAAGTTGTCAATGAGCACGAAAATCTCATACAAGCTAATAGATTATTTAGGACAATAAAAGTGATATCATTTGAAGGAACATTTAAAAGCTCATAAGAAACGCTTTAGAAAAACTATTAAATTAAAGAAAACTAAACACATTGAAGCTAAACTAAAAAATTCAACAAATGTAAATAAAACAATTTGGCATATAGTGAATACCGAGACACAAAACAAAAATGATAAGGTTTGCAAGAATATTTTACTCAGGAATAACAATTTAGTTATAGATAATCCCAATGATGTCGCAAATATGCTTAACACTAATTTTGTAGAAATGGTCGATACTCATGTTGTACCGAATCTAAGCAAATCTGGCACACCAATAAATGATAAAGAGCTACATATCACAGATTTCAAGTTTATCTCCAAAACAATTGATGAAGAGACATTGTCCAATATCATCGATTCAATTAAACCAAAGTGGTCAGCAGGGTATGATGAAATTCCCATGAGAATTATAAAAGAAGCTAAATCATTCCTAATTAAGCCTCTGCTACATGTAATTAACGCGTCACTCACTATTGGTAAGTATCCAGATGAACTAAAAGTATCAAAAGTGATACCAGTGTTCAAAAAAGGAGATCCTTACGATCCTTAAATTATAGACTTTAGCAATTCAACCTTCAATAGCAAAAATATTTGAAAAAAGTATGCTTTACAGCTTTTAATTATTTTGAAACAAACAAATTACTAGACACGGAACAACATGGTTACAGAAAAAACAGGTCTACAACGACTTGATAGATTTTATTGAAAATATTTTAGAGAAATTGGACAAAGGGACAGCATTGTTGGCACCTTCCTAGATTTAACAAAAGCATTTGACTCTGTAGATCACAGAATATTATTAAAAAAACTAGAAACTTATGGAATTTGTGGAAAAGAGCTCAACTGGATGGAATCATATTTGGTGGGTCGAAGTCAATATGTAAATATAAAGTATTATGATAAAAATAAAGTAAGTGATATTAAATCTAGTTTAAGGTACATGAACTACTCTGTTCCGCAGGGATCTGTTTTGGGGCCATTTTTGTTCCTTTGCTATTTGGGGGGATTACCAAAATATGCAAAAGATGTAATTGAAAGTACTAAATTTTGTATGTACGCTGAGACATTAGTTTAAGCATATTCGACAAAGATTTGGATATAATCGAAGAAAAATGTAATGACACAATATTGCTTTTAAAAACGTTTTAAGTAAAATGAACCTTTTATTAAAATAATGATAAAACGAAATTTGTACATTTCACCTGTAGAAATCCCAAAAGAAAAAGTACACTGAAGCTGAATACCTAAATAACATAAAATTTTTAGGCGTAGATCTAGATAACAACTCAATTGGGAAGAGCATGTATCAAGAGTATGTAAAAAAGTAAGTACAGGAATATTTGCACTAAGAAGGCTGGCACCATTTGTAATTTATTAACTTTGAAATCCGTGTATTATGCCACTGTCCACTCTCATATTTCATATGGCATTGAGATTATGTGGGACTAGTGCATTTAACTGGAATAGGATATTAAAACTCCAAAAAGAAGCAGTAAGAAAAATATTTAATTTAAATAGACAAGAGTCGTGCAGGACATTTTTAAAAAGTTAGAATTAATGACTGTGTATGGACTTTATATTTATAAAACAATATTACACGTAAAAAATAATGAAGACAAATTCCCAGGCAAACCAGTGTGCATGACTATAATACAAGAAATAGGAACAACTTTATTATCAAAGAACATAGTAAAGAGAAGTACAAACAAAGCCGACCTATATGGGCATCAAATTCATCACTTACCTTCCTACTAAGATTAATCATGAAAAAGATATTACAAGGTTTAAAAACAAACTGAAAAAAATATATGTGGAATTAGAATTATACAGTTATGAAGATTTTATAGTGCCAAACATTATGTATTTAGACTAACTATTGTTGATGTATTTTGTTTTTACTTGTATTTTTATTATTTTAAAAATAATAAAGAAAGACGCATTCATGTACATTTTGATGTATGTTTTGAATAAAGAGATTGATTGATTGATTGATTGATAGGTCCACGTTTAATGACAGTGGATAAAGATAGTACAATAGCGATGCCGATTCTCTGCATTAATTAATTGAGATAGCAAAACCAAAGTTGATCAAATACTGTCATTATAACGTGGGTCTCACTATATGCAATAACATCATATATGAATTTATTTCAATATAATTTTTTCAAATAAAGATGGGTTTTTAAATAAAAACTGGATTTTTCAGTTTGGAAAGTTTTAATGACAAGTTTCTAAGTGCAAGATGATTTGTGGACATTGTAAGTTTCTTTTGCAAAATTATAGGGTTTACATATCAAGACATCAAAGTTATGAAGGAGAAATCTGGAATCATATGAATATGAGCACAACTACTGTGATTTGATAAATTATTACATAAATTAGCAATGACAGAAATAGAAATAAATAATACAATACATGGTTTTTGAAGTCAAGTTTTACAATGGTACTTCAATATCTAGACATAAGCTTAGCCTAATTGTTTATCTTAATATCACTGGCATGTCAATATCTATTATTTGTCTCTTCTGTTGGGAATCTTTTTCTATAGGCAGTATTCCCCATAATTCGTTTAAATTAATAGAATACTTGTAAAGTCTTCATGCATAATGTAGAAAAGCTTTATCTACTTTTAAAATACCATATTGTGATTGTAATCTACTTAATATTATGCTTCTGTCTCAAAATAAATTGTATACTCTTCTCATTTATTAGCTCAGTTTTTATTCTATGAATTATGTTCTTTCCTAAATTCATGTCATTTCACCTATTACAATCAAATATCTTGCTAGGAACTGGAGCCATTCAATCACAAAGTATTTATAGGGCAATTAGATCAAACAAATTGAATAAAGTAGGAAGAAATATTTCATAGACATCAACTTTTCACAAGGACTACCATTTCAATTATTAAAATGTATGTGATAATGAGAGTAACAAATAAAATAACGAGTACAGTATATCCGGAAAGCAACACAAAAGAGTGAGCATAGGTTTTTTTCAGGAGAATCAATTTTTTCTATCTATTTATTTTATTTTATAATAGTATAGCCTATGACATGTGAATAAATAGATAGTTATTCACATGTCATAGGCTACACTATTATAAAATAAAATTGAAAATAGTCTTAGAATTTCATAAATCAATACATAGACTAAAACTAACAATAAAATATCAATGGACATATTCATAATTATCAAAAAATAGTGGGATAAAATCAATATAAAAGTGAAAGGCAGTCTTTGGACATAGATAGTCTTATATTTAAAACCAAAAAGCTCAGTTTCATCTTATTAAAGCCTGCCAATTATAGGGTTATTTATCAATCAACAGTCCTTAGTGCTTTTCTGGCATAGGCCAAAACTACACTTTCTTTAATAGGGTTGGCAACATCATTAAAATCCCCTTACTCAATCACTCAGTAGCCAGTTGTAAAAAGTTGTTTAGTAACAATCAATTCTACAACCATTACTAATAAAATGATTGTGAGTTTATCTCAATACATAGTATTCAAATATATTGTAGGGAAATACTACATAATATTAACACATAAATGACAACTTACTAAGCATATAAGAGAGCATAAAAATCTGATGAGATAATGATAATATTACAATCTATGAAAATAAAGGAATAATGTGCCGAGTTTGAAGTATATTGTATAAAATGTTTTGATATTATTTTTCAAAAACATATAGAGGCAGATGAGTTGAGGAAGATAACCCAGTGCAGTGCCCCATCACCAAACTTGCCGTTTGTACCGTGGCTGGGGACTTCACTATTAAATATGTCATTATCAAAATAGTCTGGATTGGGAACTGGCTTACTTAAGCTAAAAAGTAAAAGATGCATAAGCAGGCCGAGGGAAGAATAGATGCAAGAACAAGCTGAACTCAAGAAGCTAACAAATTGATCTATTAGGTCAATGAATTTGACAATGAAACTCTACTGAGGACATTCTTTACTTTCCAATCACCATGATACACTATTATTTAACTATATAATGTATAAATTATGATCTACGAGTTAGTATTAGTAACTAGTATAAATGAGATAACTAGTATTATGAAGTAACATTGATAATTGAAAAAAAAGGCTTGAAATGTATTGTTCAAGTAATGTATTTTTATAAGTTTTAAACTTTGTAATTTTCATTAAGGATAAATAAATTTGAATATTTTTAGGAACATAATATAACATATGTAACACACACCAGTAGAGAAGAAATTGATTTATTTAAACTGTGTGGGTATGCATATGCAAAGTCAAACTGCTGACTTGAGAACTTTTTGCACACACTGTACATGGAAGGCTTCTCTTTTGTGTGAGTATGCATATGAACAGACAAATTACCAGAAAGGAGAACCTTTTTGTACAGACTGTACACTGAAAAGGCTTCTTTGGGTGAATACGCATATGAATGGTTAAATTACCAGACAAGGAGAAACGTTTTAGTACACACTTGCACTGGAAAGGTTTTTCTTTTGTGTGAGTACGCTTATGAAGAGTCAATTCACCTGAAGCGGACAACCTTTTAGTACACACTGTGCACTGGAAAGGCTTCTCTTATGTGTGAGTACGGAAATGCCGTGTTAAATCACCAGAAGCGGGGAACCTTTTAGTACAGACTGAACACTGGAAAGGCTTCTCTTGGTGTGAGTACGCATATGAACAGTCAAATAACCAGAATTGGAGAACCTTTTTGTTCAGACTGTACACTGAAAAGGCTTCTCTTTTGTGTGAGTACGCATCTGCCGTGTTAAATCACCAGAAGTGGGGAACCTTTTTGTACAGACTGTACACTGGAAAGGCTTCTCTTTTGTGTGAGTACGCATATGAACAGTCAATTCACCAGAAGTGGAGAACCTTTTAGTACACTGTGTGCACTGGAAAGGCTTCTCTTTGTGTGAGTACGCATATGCCGTGGTTAAATCACCAGAAGCGGGGAACCTTTTTGTACAGACTGAACACTGGAAAGGCTTCTCTTGGTGTGAGTACGCATATGAACAGTCAATTTACTAGAAGTGGAGAACCTTTTTGAACACATTGTACACTGGAAAGGTTCTCTTTTGTGTGAGTACGCATATGAACAGTCAAATTTGTAGACTTAGAGAACATTTTAGTACACAATGTACACTGGAAAGGCTTCTCTTTTGTGTGAGTACGCATATGAACAGTCAATTCACCAGAGGAGAACTTTTAGTACACACTGTGCACTGGAAAGGCTTCTCTTTTGTGTGAGTACGCATATGCCGTGTTAAATCACTAGAAGCGGGGAACCTTTTTGTACAGAGTGAACACTGGAAAGGCTTCTCTTTGTGTGAGTACGCATATGAACAGTCAATTCACCAGAGAGTGGAGAACCTTTTAGTACACACTGTCACTGGAAAGGCTTCTCTTTGTGTGAGTACGCATATGCCGTGTTAAATCACTAGAAGCGAGGAACTTTTAGTACACACTGTGCACTGGAAAGGCTTCTCTTTGTGTGAGTACGCATATGCCGTGTTAAATCATTAGAAGCGGGGAACCTTTTTGAACACACTGTACACTGGAAAGGCTTCTCTTTAGTGTGAATACGCATATGGGTGGTTAAATTACAAGACAAGAGAACCTTTTAGTACACACTGTACTGGAAAGGTTTCTCTTTTGTGTGAGTACGCATATGAACAGTCAAATAACAGAATTGGAGAAACTTTTAGTACATACTGTACACTGGAAAAGCTTCTCTTTGTGTGAGTATGCATATGAACAGTTAAACGACAAGAATGAGAAAACCTTTTGGAACAGAATGTACACAAATGAGGTTCTTTGAGAGTAGTTTTGCATAAACCTTCTCTTGTTTGACATCTTTTCTCCCACTTTCCATTGCTACCTTCTTCCTCCTCTTCAGCAGAGGAGTCACTACCACGAACAGCTGATGATGACGACTCCTAAAAGTAAAAAGTCAAAATATCAATATCAAATTACTTCAATGAACAACTGATTCATTCACACATGACAAATCACATAAATAGAATTCACAATATAGTTCTAACATCATTTGATGATAATGTTCTCTAGGACTCAATGTGGGAAGGATAACTGCTCGGATTTTTGTGGAGTGAAGGCCAGCCCTGCAAAGGTCAATGAAGGCCAGAGAAGGCGAGCGCTGGCAAACCACCTATCCACACTGTTGTCAACAAAGCTCCTGTCTCCAGTTTTGTCGTTTGCTCTGCTCTTTTCTGTGTGACTGAGTTGCTTTGGGCCTAGTTTTTATTAGTTACTTTTTTATTTGTTGGGGCTATATTGTGTTCCATTTATCAATACAATGGTCACATTGCAGTGTGGATGGCAAGACCAGCGAATGGGCCAATGTGTGGATGAAACATTAAGTAAATTGACCGAA
>NW_024092945.1:0-14028 GCF_014356525.2 Nilaparvata lugens | reverse complement strand
ACTAGTAAGTCTAGGAAATTACTAATTGGAGCGAACTATCACTCTTGAGCCTGTTACAAACACATCGATTTCTGTTCGTACAAATGTGCGTACAGATATACGCGCCGCGAACATGAGCAATTCACTTTCAATCAGCTGACTATATCTGTATTTTCACAAAAACGGTAAGATACAGATATAAAAAGCTTGGCATCAGCTGATTAAAAGTGAATTGCTCATGTTCGCGACGCGTAAATCGCGAGCGTAAGTCGCGTAAATCGGTGCGTAAATCGCGACGCACCTCAATATTCCCGTCCTAATTGGATCAGATTAAACGGAACTTGACACACATCATCTCTTTGACATCATCTGTTTAATCAAATAGAATAAGGATGGCTAAAATTCGAATTGCTTAGTGAGAACATTCAATTGTTGTATTTTTTAAGAATATATCGAACGAAATTCATGAACTACATCATGAAAATAGAGTATCAACAAGACTCGGCCTGGATCGTACTATTTCTTTTCCACTGAGGTAGAAAAACAAGATAGAATGTTGAAGATCCTCGCAAAGAATTCCAGAGCTGTATCAAAGACCTCATCACATCCCAGTTTGCCTATCAAACGTACGTTTATTTCCGACTCTGAATCCACATAATATACATAAAAATAGACGAATGGCGTAGGTGTAAGGTGCGAAGAAGAAGGAGAAAAAGAAGAAGAAAAAAAAGGAGGAATGTTGAAGAAGAATACGGAATGGATGAAGAAGCAGAGAAGAGGAAGGTGACGAGGAGGATGAAGGAGAAGAAGAAGAAAAGAAGAAGAGGAAGAAGAAGAAGGAGAAGAAGATGTTGAAGAAGAATACGGAAGGAATGAGGAGCGGAGCAGGTAGAAGGATAAGAAGAAGACTAAGCCGGATTAGCGAAGAATAATGACGAAGAAGGAAAGAAGAATAAGGAGACGAATATAAAAAATAAGGAGAAGAAATGTTGAAGAAGAAGCAGGAAATGGGGATGAAGGAGGACATGGAGAAAAAGAAGACGGAGAAGAAGAGGAAGAAGGAAGAGACGAAGAAGAAGAAGAAGCAGAGAAGAAGAAGAAGAAGGAGAAGAATAATACGAAATGTTTGAAGACTAATACTGAAAGGATGAAGGCGCAGAAGTAGAAGAAGAAAGAAGACGAAGAGGATGAAGGAGAAGGAGAAAATGAAGAGAAGAAGAGAAAGAAGAATAAGGAGCAGAAGAGGGCGAGAAATGAAGCGGAAGAAGATGTTGAAGAAGAATACGGAAAGGATGAAGAGCCTGAGAAAGAGAAGGAGGAGATGAAGAATATAAAGAAGACAGAGAAGAAAAGGATGAAGAAGAAGAAGAAGGAGAAGAAGAAGATGGAAAAAAGGAAGAATATGGAAAAAAGGAAGAAGAAGAAGATGATGAAGAAGAAGGAGAATAACAATGGATAGAGAAGTAGGAATAAAAGATACGCCAATGACGAAACTCATCTCGACTGAACTAAGGTAGAGGATCAAGGACTTTTCTGCATCTTTGGAAGCTCTCAATCCTTTACCTCTATCCCTCTCTTTCCCTCTTATTCTCCCTCTTTGTCCCTCGTTTTATTCGTGTCTCCGTTGATGCCAGCTATCTATTAGCACTCGACGGCGCGCGGTTCTACGCTGGCAATTTTCCCGCGTAAAAACCTGCACAGGAAAAGCGCAGGAAAACTGTTTCTTTTCTGCGCGAAAATGCGCTCACTGATGTGCATCTACTGAGAAATGAGATGGAAAGTAGGTTACACGTTACAATGCTTCTCTTCTACTTTCTCTCCTTATACGCCCAAATCACCGTACTCCTTCTTCTTCTTGTTCTTCTCCTCCTCATCCTCGTCCTCCTCCTCCTCTCACACATCTTTCGTCGTATCTTCCTTGCTTTTTCCCTCTCCTCCTCCTTTCACTTCTCCACCTCCTACTGCTCCTCCTCCTCCCCTCCTACTACTCCACCAAATCCTTCACATTATTCCTCTTCTCCTTTTTCTTCTTTTTCTTCTTATTCTCCCTCTTCTACTTCTCATTTTCTTCTCCTTCTCCTCTCCCACACCTTTTTCCCTATCCTCTCCCTTCTTCCCTCGTCCTCAATCTCCCACTGTTCCTCATCAGCTGTTCGAGAAAAAGAAGGAGAATTTTCTGGTACTTCTCCTTCTACTCCTCCTCTTCCTCCTCCTTCCGCCAGTCGTGTGTTGAGGGGAGAGGAGTTTATATCATTTTCAGAGAGTCAAAATTTTCAATTTATTTATTTCCACAAAAGAATTATATTCTTATTCAATAATAGTTACAGACAAAAACAAATCATGGATATTATTAGTCGAATCACCGCCAATTTATGAACCTAGTTCCATTTCAATGCTACATTATTTATTTATTTATTTATTCATTTATTTATTTCATTGACAATTACAAATCATAACTATAATGATTTTGATTATCGATATTCAAATAGTATTTAATCTCAATCCTGGTTGACAATTTCTCATTCATTGTAGAATTAGTTGCATTATTATTGGACTATACTTTCATGTATTATGAATAAGTGTGTATGAGCCAGGATATATTATAACTTACATCAATGATGAACTCTAATACAATCTTCATTTTCTCAATATTTTGCTGTACACTTATTTGCATTCCACCATTTATCTAAATATTTTATCTCCCACTATTTCTCTTGTGGTCTATTTCTCTCACGTTCACCCTTTAAATTGAGAACTCTAAACGATTCTCATTCTCCTGATTTTTTCCTCCTTCTCCTCAAATCATCTTCCTCTTTCTCATCTTCCTCCTCCCCCTCCTCCACCCTCTTCTACCACCTCCACCTCCTTATCCTCGTCATCCTGTTCCTTCTTTTCCTGTTCCTACCCCTTCTGATTCTTCGCTTACTTCTCCTTTCCCTCCGCCTACTCACCTTCTCTGGTAGAGAGTTAGTGGGGAGGATATTTTTAATATTCTTTCCGGAGAATGGACATTGGTATGTCCAAAGCTCCGCCAATTTATGTAGATGCATAACATATAATTATTATCTATAGTTATTATATTACAAATTGCTTTTTCATATCATATACAGTTATATAATTATTTCTTAGTCTATATTATGTAAATTCATCTATAATTTTGCTGTATCGTAAGCTATTGTATATAGTGTATAAGCCAGTATATTGTAATCTACATAAATAAAGTACTCAATCAATCAATCTTTTCCCCCCCTCCTCTTCACCTCCTCCTCCTCCTCCTCCTCCTACCAACACATACCTCCTTCTTCACTGAGAGTGGCAAAAGTTTGAACTCGCGATTAATTAGACAAAAGCTCCTACTCGCTGTAGGATCGCCAGGGATTAATTTCTCGGAATCAAGGGAGAAGGGCTCAGAAAAATGAACAGAGAAGTTGATTAGATTCCTCTCCCGCAATGATGGGGAGGGAGCAAGAAAATTAAACGAGACAAAAAATTGTAAGACAGTGAAGGAATGGGACAAAGAACTGTAGAAAGAAAAAGAAGGATCGAGAGAGGGAACTGTGAAAAAGAGAAGGGATGATTCAAATAACTGTAAGAAAGAGAAGGAATGATACAATGAACTGTAAGAAGGAGAAGGAACGAACCAAATAACTTTGAGAGAGGGAACTGTGAAAAAGAGAAGGAACGATTCAAATAACTGTAAGAAAGTGAAGGAATGATACAATGAACTGTAAGAAGGAGAAGGAACGATACAATGAACTGTAAGAAGGAGAAGGAACGATTCAAATAACTTTAAGAGAGAGAGAGTGAGCGTGTGAGTGAGGAGTGAATGAGATTGAGACAAAGCGATGAGTCAGAAGTAGAGAAGGAGAAGGAACGATACAAAGAACTGTAAGAAGGAGAAGGAACGATTCAAATAACATTAAGAGAGAGTGAGAGAGTGGGGAGTGAATGAGATTGAGACAAAGCGATGAGTCTGAGGCGAGCCGAAGAATTATTATTAAGTTCTTCACCACGAGGGAGCAGTGTATAAGTTCAGTGGCAAAAAATAAAGATTTCTTGAGAGGGGGTCTTTCAGTTTGAGATGTAAATGCTGTGATACTAAGACCGATTCACACTTATTGTCAATATTGACTTGAAGTTTATTCTAGTCTTCCACTTAGTTTCAGATTTTCGCTGAGATTTCATAAAGTAAATTTTTAAGAGTTTGAAAAGTTAAAATTCATCATCATTTCTATTTTTACTTTCCTTGCCCTATTACCATAGGTAAGGGAAGTATTGCTTTCCGAAAAAAATTAAGGTACCCAAATTTCTAAATTTAATACGTGGTGTGTGTGTGTGTGTGTGTGTGTGTGTGTGTGTGTTGTGTGTGTGTGTGTGTGTGTGGTGTGTGTGTGTGTGTGTGTTGTGTGTGTGTGTGTGTGTGTGTGTGTGTGTGTGTATGAGTGTATGTGCGTCTGTGTACACGATATCTCATCTCCCAATTAACGGAATGACTTGAAATTTGGAACCTAAGGTCCTTACAATATAAGGATCCGACACGAACAATTTCGATCAAATGCGATTCAAGATGGCGGCTAAAATGACGAAAATGTTGTTAAAAACAGGGTTTTCGCGATTTTCTCGAAAACGGCTCCAACAATTTTGATCAAACTCATACCTGAAATAGTCATTGATAAGCTCTATCAACTGCCACAAGTCTGTAAAAATTTCAGGAGCTTTGCCCCATCTATGGAAAGTTTGATTTTAGATTCTCAATTATCAGCCTTCATATACAATTGAAACAAAAAAATTCAAGTGGAAAAGATTGAGCATAAAAATCTCTTCAATTAATGTTCAGTAACATTTTCACCTAAAATTGAAAATAAGCTCAAAATTCGAGAAAATGTGATTATCCAATTGCAAACTGTTGGCAACTATTGATTCTATTAAATGATTCACTATGAAAATATAGCAGACCTTGTGTGTCTCCAGCGTTATTGCCCTGTCACCAGCTGGCTTGGATCTTTGAATAGTAGACTTGAGATGCGCGGGAACACTAGCGTCAGGTGATAAATTTTCATAACGGCAAGGAAAGTTGTGTGAGTGCGCCACACCAGAGTTTTTAGTGTTTGAAAAGTTAATTCATAATCATTTCTTTTTTTAAAGTCTAGTGATGCTTCCATAACTGGATTGAATTGAATATAAATTGAATGCGTTATGATCATGAAAATCATGAAGTGTAATTATAACCTATTTTTGGACAATTTCTATCTAAATTTGGGAAAGGAACAGTTTTGGACTTTAAGCCTGTTCTTCCTTCCCCAATCATTCATTATATTCTATGAATAATTAAATATTTCTTACTTTTTTGTGTAGTTGAGAAGTTGATATTGTGGTAATTATTCATATTGAATGATAAAGACTAAGAAATTGTCAGAAACCACAGATTTATTGATACTTAGAAAGACTTGTTTCGGTCTAAAAAGTAAAACGGTTCTCAAACTTCGGTTTTAAAACTCCAGTTTATCAGAGATTGACAATGGTGTAATAACCGGAACCGGTCTTTCTAAGTATCAATAAATCTGTGGTTTTTAACAATTATTTCTTAATCTTTTCCATTCAAATATTATTTCTTGGTAAGATAAACTGTAAAAAAATGTAATTGTATTGGTTGTATCAAATATAATGAATTTTCGAATTCAATTAACTATTCATGTCTAAAATTCTTATAATAATATAATTCATCAATTTATTACTATCTAACTTATCAAACTGAAGCCTTGTGCACACTTTCTCTTTACTCTACAAAGGAAATATGATATGAAAAATATTGGAACATGAAAACAAAAAATCTGGTGTGGTGCACTCACACAACTTTCCTTGTCGTTATGAAAATTGTTCACCTGACGCTAGTGTACTCACGCATCTCAAGTCTACTATTCAAAGATATGATACAGCTGGTCTGCTATCTCTTCGTAGTGGATGATTTGATAGAACCAACAGTTGCCAACAGTTTGCAATTTGATAATCACATTTTCCCGGATTTCAAGCTTATTTTTAATTTTAGGTGAAAATGTTACTGGACATTTATTTTCATGCTCAATCTTTTCCACTTGAAATTTTTCGTTTAAATTGTATATGAAGGCTGATAATTGAGAATCTGAAATCAAACTATGCATAGATGGGGTGAAGCTCCTGAAATTTTTACATATATAGGACTTAATGCAGTTGATAGAGCTTATCAATGACTATTTCAGGTATGAATTTGATCAAAATCGTTGTAGCCGTTTTCGAGAAAATCGCGAAAAACCCTGTTTTTGACAACATTTACGCCATTTTAGCCGCCATCTTGGATTGCATTTGATCGAAATTGTTCGTGTCGGATCCTTATAGTGTAAGGACCTTACGTTCCAAATTTCAAGTCATTCCGTTAACTGGGAGATGAGATATCGTGTACACAGACGCACATATACACACACACACACACACACACACACACACCACACACACACACACACACACACAGACCAATACCCAAAAACCACTTTTTTGGACTCAGGGGACCTTGAAACGTATAGAAATTTAGAAATTGGGTACCTTAATTTTTTTCGGAAAGCAATACTTTCCTTATCTATGGTAGGTAATAGGGCAAGGTAGAGTTGAAAGAAGTATTGAGGAAAAGACGAGGAATTGGGAAGGAAAAGAAAAGTAATGAGGAAGAAAGGAAAGAGTTTTCAAAAGAGGAAAGGACGAAGAAAACATAAAGTTATGAATTGCAATTAATTTTTTACAATTTGTGTACAATAAATTACAAGACACTCCAGCGTGCCAGCTGACTCCCCGATTCGAACACCCTCGAGTCATTAAAAGAAGAGAGGAAATCAACAGGGGTGATAATAAATGAGCTTAATAGTTAGGGTAGTCGAGGACTCATACATAGAAATAGGATTGGTGCAGTTTAATAAAATGATCTTGAACTTATCCTCTTCCTTGTCTTCTCTCTCTTCTCTCTTTCACTCTCATTCTTTCATCTTATCTCACCCCATTCCTCTTGTGAACTCTTTTTCTTTCTTTCTCCTCAATTTATACTTCATTTCTCCTCTTTTCTCCCTTCAACACTCTTCAATTAGCTACCAATACACACTCTATCACTCTCTCTTTCTCATCATTTCTCAAATTCTCTTCTCTTCTCACCTGATCCCCATCATCCTTGTCAACTCTTTTTCTCCATTTCTTTTCAACTCATACTTCCTATTTTCTCCCTTCCACACTCAGATCAGATCAAATCAAATTAAATTCATTCACAATTAACAACAGTGTTACAAGAAAGTAGATAAATAATTTTTTGTTGAGTAATTAAATATTATCAACTCTTGAATTATCAACCAAAACTCGCACGCTCTCTCTCCCTCTTAACTATTGCATTTTTCATCATTATTCTTGCTCAATATTATTGTAGAACTCATCAGTTTAATATGATTCACCATGTCATTTTACCGCTACTGGTATTTATTTTTAACGCTAGAACGTAAGTTGAATTATGTTTTGTTAAACACATGAAAAAAGGAATCTGAATCTGAATCCCTCTCTCTCTATACATATCTCCCTCCCTGTTTCTCTTACTTACTCACTCTCTCTGTTCATATTACAT
The DNA here is from genome assembly GCF_014356525.2 of Nilaparvata lugens. Classification (NCBI taxonomy): domain Eukaryota; kingdom Metazoa; phylum Arthropoda; class Insecta; order Hemiptera; family Delphacidae; genus Nilaparvata; species Nilaparvata lugens. The sequence goes on along the minus strand of NW_024092945.1, from coordinate 6,419 downwards.
TCTATCTCTCTCCCACCCACATCCCATTAATTATTATCTTTCTCACTCTCTCTCTCCCGCGCTCTCTCTCTCTCACTCCCTCTCTCTCTATGACTCAAGAACAACAGTTCCTTATTTTTTCACCCTTCAGTGTCAAGGGAGCAATTTAACTGTGCATAGATTGTGATATACTGTGCTTATGATTACTTCGCATTATAATTGCCCTCTTGATGTGAATTTTTATAGGGATGGATTTAACTTGACTTATCAGCCTCTTGGAATAGTAGTTTACATTCTTAATTCTGCTTGTAGATTCTGAGACTCGGAATAAGTTACATCGGATTAGTTTTCAGATTTGGGAAAGGTGAAAACTCCTGGTTTAGATTTTGAGTTATGTACTGAGGCAGCTTACATTAAATTAGATCCCATATTCTAAGTAGTAGTTCTGTAAACAGTAGACCTCGCGTTCAGTACCATTGACCTGGTGTTATGTTTTCTCTGAAAATTAATAAATAATTTATCAATTGAAAATGTCTAGAAAAAATCCTAAATAAACATAGAGCTTTCTGTCCTATCGTACCGTGACGTGTCGTCCCGGAATGTGAGTGTGAGCGCAGTTATCAGGTCTGGCTGCAACTGTCTACAACGTTGATGAAAAGATACATTTTCAACATGTTCGATGTTTTTGAACGGGTAGTATTATATTCAACTGTCTACTAACGTTGATGGAATGATACATTTTCAAGATGTTCGATGTTTTTGAACGGGTAGTATTATAGTCCACTCGACAGCTGATTTATGATGAATAATTCTATAGTCTGATTTTTATTGATGCGCAATATTGGCGCATGAAGGAGGCTCCTTTTTCCTTTTATATTATCCTTGAAATGCAAAATTTCCAATATCCTTGTATATACGTCGACGCGCAATGTAAAAAAGAACATACCTGTCAAATTTCATGGAAATCTATCACCGCGTTACGCTGTAAATGCGCAACATATAAACATATAAACATTTAAACATTAAGAGAAATGCCAAACCGTCGACTTGAATCTTAGACCTCACTTCGCTCGGTCAAAAATTCCTTCATACATCTGATTCAAGATTCTATCTCAGGTATAGAGCATATTAAGCGTTTTTTCTGGCGTTTTCAGACGGTGCTTTCTGAAAAAACGCTCGATGTGGTTTGGTCCTTATGTTATGAGCTCTAATTCTGATTAAATTTTCCACCATTTATCAATATCTATTACTATTTCATCTCCTATTTTGCAGCCTAATCCCGATTCAGATTTCGGTTTCAAACTTTGATACCAATTCAATATTAATTTATTCTCAATTTTTTCTTGACATAGATAAATATAAATTTGAATAGGGACAAAAAAAGTAAATTCGTATGGTTTTGTTGGTGGGGAGTCCCTTGCGGGAAGGTCCCACCGCCTGAATATATGATAGGCCGTCAATGGGCCTTACGACTGTCATACTTCAGCCGGGACCAACAGTTTAACGTGTCCGTCCGATAACACGGGAGTGATCTGGTTGAAAAAACTTTTGGTAATTATGGTAATAGGGACAAACAAAAGCCAATTCAACATTTATTCTTCAATTATATTTTGATATAGATTAATTAGAATGGGTACAAACAAAAGCCAACAGCAAGAAAAAGGAACAGAGAGAGAAATAAATAATCAGAGGTGAAGGTAATAGTGGAGTGAAGGAGAAGTAATAGAACTAGATAACCAAGCTATAAAATAGTAGACAGACGAAATAGACGATAAGATGAATAGTGGGAAATGAAATAGTGAAATTAATAATAGAAAAATTACAGCAAAATACCATGCACAATAATAAGCAGAATAGAGATTGGAAACAACTGGAAGTGATTTCGAAAAATCTGAAGACAAAAAATTATGAGAAATCGGAAGGTAAATTGTGATAATTCTAAAGGTGCGTACAGATATACGCGCCACGAACATGAGCAATTCACTTTTAATCAGCTGACTATATCACTGTATTTTTACAGAAACGGTAAGATACAGATATAAAAAGCTTGGCATCAGCTGATTAAAAGTGAATTGCTCATGTTCGCGGCGCGTAAATCTGTAAGCACCTCAAGATTCAAAAAGAACAGAGTACGATAAGAAAAGAGGGGAATAGAAACAAAAGTACAAGGAGAAGTATCAGTGCATTACCTTTCCACACTGGTAACATGAGGAACCTTGGTGTACACCCTCAGACATAGAAACGAGTGCTCCTTTTATTTACTTTTTCTGTCAGCAGAAAAAAAGGGAAGAAGAAAACGAAGTAGAAAAATAAGTAAAAGAGACATTACACAAGTAGAGATGCGGGCCCCATATTGTAATACGCCCTCAGAATATGGTATTTGAACATTCCCCTCTCTCTCTCCCACCATATCACACCACACCGGCGGAAAAAAGAGAAAAAATCCGGGGTATTATTCGCATTAGAAAGATAAGGTAGACGCGGTATCATCTGAAGGTGGCTTATCGTTTGTATACCTATATATACTTCCATATACAGTATAATGGTATATATGTGTATATATGAAGTGATTATATATATTTGGTGTACCCTTTGTTTGTACAGGGGGATCATCCTTGTTTCCAGAGGGGGAAACATGGTTTCATTTTTTCTCTTTACCTAGCGGTTATTGGATGTGGTGGAATTATTTGTTTTTGTGTGATCACTCCATTTTAACACTGAGATTAAGAGGGTTTTACTTAATTGCCTCATCATAATGTATATATTATTAGTTAACTTTCAACTTTGGAATATTATAGTCATTATTTTCGAATGTTAAAAATGTGATAAGGTATATTTTTGAGTTTCAAGACTTCAAATTATGCTGTTGTTTATCTTGTTCATCTCAAATTATGCAGTGGTTTTCATCTCGAAATATATTTCCATTGAATTGGTTTGGTTCACTAGGAAATTTATCATTTTTTTATTATAACATAGTGTGAACTCTAAACTGGAAAATATTCAAAGTAAACCTCTATAGTGATATTTCTTCGTATTCTATCATTTTTCAATCAATTTCCTGAAAAAAAGTAAATTCGTATGGCTTTTGTTGGTGGGGAGTCCCTTGCGGGAAGGTCCCACCGCCTGAATATATAATTTAAGCCGTCAATGGGCCTTACGACTGTCATACTTCAGCCGGGACCGACAGTTTAACGTGCCCATCCGGGAGTGATCTGATTAAAAAACGTTTGGTATTGAGAGGGTTTGAACCCGGGATCTCTATGTTGCTAAGCAGGCACTCTATCCACTAGACCACGGATCACTCCAAAATTGTTTTCCTGAAATGAATATAACACTTTTTGTCATAGTCATTCAATCTCAGCTGTTTTACATGCATGAAATCAAGCCGGTAAACAGCTCTTTGCAGAACAAATAAGCATATGATTCTCATTACAGCATACTCTACTGTAATGGAACCATATGTTTTCTTTACAGTCGAGTATGTTACCTAGTTCCGAAATAGGAACAGCAAAACTGCTACAAAAAAAACACCTCCAGCGCTCCAGGTGGAATTTTTGTCAACTTCCACAAAATTCCTGATTAGGAATTTGTAAACTAGGTTATGTTTATAGAATGCATTTAGTAACTTCAGCACAAGCAGGATGTTTTCTATTTCTCAATTATTCTTCTTAGATTATTATGACAAAAAATAGTGTACGCTACTTGGACGTGAATGTCTTTTGCAGTGCTCGAATGAAATTCTAGTCTCGGCTGACGCCTCGACATCATTCTCGCCTGCAAAAGACCCCCTCCCATCATTGTGACGTAAGATACTATATAGTTAATCTCTATAGTGATATTTCCTGTGATTCTCTTATATTTCAATTAATTTCCTGAAATGAATATATTACTTTTCGCCCCACTTGGATGTAATGAGCTGGTTATCGTGCGTCATATGGAGGCCGAAAATGATTGTTTTCTGACCAGGCCGGTAAAAGTTTCACGGCCCTAGGGCTGTAAAATAACCTTGAAGTCAGCTGATTCTGATTTGATGTGAACGTGTTTACAAAATGGTTTATGAAACGGAATCAGTTTATGCTTCTAGAATTGAATAGGTATTCTGAAATAAGATACTATCATTTTATTTGGATGAATAAAATACAGATAAGATATACGATAAATATTATAAGCGTATATAATAAGCTATTCAAATTCGATTTTGAGAGTAGGATAGAACTTCTTACCTAAACTTCCGAAGTCAACGACAACAAGCATTGTTGACGTTGACATTCAGATTGGCCAAATTTCAAGTGTGCTAAGACACAGCTGATCAAAAAAAAAATCATTATTTGTGTTTATTATTCAAGAATCAAAACATTTATAATAACATCATCTTATTGTCATTTGGAAGAATAAAAAGTATAAACTCAACCTCTTACATAATTGAACATAATCTTTGAGGTTATTTAGACAAATCAGAATAAAAAATAAAAATACTTGGACAATTTCCTGATATTCAGATTACCTCAGATTTGCTAGAGCTATGACCTTCCTGTTTTGCTTCGGAAGTGCCTAATAAACAATTATTTCCATATATATATTTTTTATTTTACTGTGTGGCGAAAAGGCCTACGGCCTCGGACTTGAAAACCGATTTCGGGCCGGAAAAGTCTCATTTTCGACCCTAGGTGCGAAATATACTATTACACCATCTACTTGGAACACATATCATGTAACAGTTCCACTACGAAACCAATTATTATCAAAATCGTTCTATGTGTATGGACTGATAATGATATTTCTGATGGTATTTTTTGATATTTTTCTATTATTAATGATATTTCTGCTGATAATTCCCAACAAATCTTTAACTTATTTCTTCTCTCCTCAACTTTCAGCTTCACCGCCTCTCACTTCATCTATACTTGCTTCTAATCCTCTACCATCATCATAGGATATAAAGCAGCCAAAAGGAAAGAATTATTCGGAAATTCGCCCATTTAGGTTTATCGGAATGCTTCATCCCTACAACTCCTATCTTAACAATCTTTCCCATTCACTTTTTCTCTCCCACTTACATCCTCTCTCACACACACACATTCTCCCCTCTCTCTCTCTCATTCACTAACAATCCCTCACCCTTGCACCCTCACACTCTCTTACTTTTTCTCTCTCTTTCTTTCCTCTCCCACTACTTCACCCTTCACAATCACTCTCTCTTTTCTGGTTTTAGTTTGATCTCTCATCCACTAACAATCCCTCACCCTTTCTCTCTCACACTCTCACATTCTCTCACTTTTTCTCTCTCTTTCTTTCCTCTCCTACTACTTCACCCTTGACAATCACTCTATCTTTTCTGATTTTAGTTTGATCTCTCATCCACTAACAATCCCTCACCCTTTCTCTCTCACACTCTTACATTCTTCCACTTTTTCTCTCTCTTTCTTTCCTCTCCCACTACCTTTGCACCAACATTCCCTCTCTCTCTTTTTTGGTTTTAGTTGGACTGGCATAGCAGCAACCCGATACCATGCATCATATAGTAACTCCCCTGACGACCATACTCCCGGAAACCGCACCCTTAGGACTTGCGATTCGTTTCTTTGCACTTCTCTCAAATCATTTTCCTTCTCTACTTCTTCTTCTTTCTCTCCTTCTTCTTCTTATCCTTCTTTTTTCTCTGTCACTTTATAGTTTTGATAGTTTTCTACATCATCTTGATCATTCATTCATCAACCTCCCACACACAACCTCTCCTTCATTCCTTCTTCTATGCTCTCTTCTTCTTCTTCTTCTCTATTTTCTCCTTCTACTTCATCCTCTTCGTCTTCTTCTCCTTCTTCTGCTTCTTCATCCTTTCGGTATTCTTCTTCAATATCTTCTTCTTCTCCTTCTTCTTCTTCTTCATCTTCATCTTCTTCTTCTTCTCCTTCTTCTTCTTCTTCTTCTTCTTCTTCTTCTTCTTCTTCTTCTTCTACTTATTCTTCTTCTTCTCCTCCTCCTACTCCTCCTACTTCTTCTCCTCTCTCTTCTTTTCTCATCTTCTTCTACAACTTTATCGTTTAGATATTTCTCTTCTCATCCATCATTTTCATCGTTTATCCATCACCCTCCTATTCACTACTACTCCCCCATTCTTTATTCTATTTTCTCTTCTCCTTTTCATTTCTCTTTTCTCCTTTTCTTCTCTTTTCATTCGTCATCTTCTCCACTTCCAATTAATTCTTGCTACTTTTTCCATCACATTACTCATCAATCACTCTTTCTCTTCTTTTGCTTCTCCATCAATATTGCCCACTCAAGTCCTCCATTCTTCCCTCTCTCCTCGTTTCTTTTTTATTCTCCTCCTTCTCTTCTTCTTTATCTCGCCTCTCATTTTCATAATCATAATAATATTATTGTTTTCTTTATTCTCGCTTATCATTCCAACTCCCATTTATCATTTCATTTCCTCCATTACT
>NW_024092944.1:0-14260 GCF_014356525.2 Nilaparvata lugens | reverse complement strand
ATTATCATTTCAACAACAAATGGTAAAAATTGTTCAATGAATGATAAAATAATAGGTAGCAGTGTTAAAAAACTATGATCACCCGAATATTTGTTCAAAGCCCTTGATTGATGAATCAAACCCTTATAAAAAACCTTATATGATGATGATAGTAAATTAAGAAAAAATGTTTTATTGCCATAATATATTAGGTCATAAGATCATGTTCTATGATAATCATGTGGAAAGACATGCATAAGTTTTTTTAGTGAAATAATTTATTTTTTTTCGCAAAAATTTTCAGTTTTATTCGAATTTAGATTTTTTGGATAATTTGTTTCTAATTCTGTAAGATTTAGTGTCATGATATCTAATTTTTATTCAAGGGTGTTTGTTTTTGAAGTGTTAATTGTTATAGTCTATATAAATTATCTAAATAAGTGATAGTAGCTTAACCTACATTTGAGAAAGGACAGTTTTGGGTATAAGACTGTTGTGCCTCTTCTCACATAAGTGCAATAATTGTACTAACTGAATAGATAAATAGGACACCTCATGGATCAACATTTCAAACACTCATAACCTTTAACAGCTCATTCTTTCAGCTCGTCAAGGTGGTTCAAAATCATGCATCATGAGTCAAATTCGGTCGAAAAATGGAAAATTCATCCTTATGAGTGTACTTTAACCAGTATTCCAAAGCACAAAAACTTGACTGAAACTTCGGTCAACTGGAATAGTTACCATATCTCCTAGTTTCTCTGTATGTAGCACGAACATGGGTGAGGTGCACTGAAGACCCACTTGTGAAGCCGTTCAATATCCCCGAATTATTGCTCGAAAATTCAATTGATTGTGAATTTCGTTCTGAAACAATAACACCATTCTGATGTTAAATTGGAAATTTGAGAAAGTTGCAATTTTACACGATTTGAAAACCCTGTAATTTCTTTGGATGGAGGGCCAAGTCTCAACTTATTTTATACAGACACTATACACTACAACTAATAACTAGGCCTACTCTAATTGCACCAGCTTTGTACTTATCAGTTTTTTTCCAAAATAATATTTTTATAGTACTTATGATGTCTGGTGAAGTTTAGGATATTTTGAAATGTTTCAGGACGAGCTGTCCAAGCTTGGAACATGGACAATTATATCAAGCTGCGTGTTAGGTGCATCTGTGAGTCGAGCATCAGATATGTTTCAAGGAAGTTGAAAATCTTCTTACTTGCTTCATGACGATTGCTTGTTCTCTATTCATGCGATCTTGTACATAATTGAAATTGCAATCGACTTCAATAAATGTGAGCACTAATCTTCGTTTTGTTGTGGAGAACAATTATTAAAGTTATTGTTACTAGTAATCAATTGATTGTGGTTGAAATTACACTGATATACTAATCGAAATTATACACTATACAAAAAATATCTAGTGGAGTGGGCGTGAAAGAGGCGCTCCAGAGTAGTTCTGATCCCTCAAACGCTCAAAGTCAGCAGATAGAAGTAGATGTCCATCACAAAAAATGTGAGAATCGCATGATCAGGGGCCTATTCTCAAGGCCTCTACTTTAAAACATTTAGCGTATTTGAAGTGGCTCATCTATTAGATAAATAAAATGGTATTCTGAGACCAATCGTACTGTATTTGTGGAATAGATCTGAAATTTGGTTCTTTTTGTGTAAGTTCATTAATATAACAACTCAACTATTTATATTAACAACTCAACTATATTGTGTTATCCTGGTAATTTGCAGAAAGAAGTTTTATGCAATATGATAGTATTGTATACCGGTATGCTATTATGATAATGCTTAAATATGTTATGTGAATAGTGTACCCGATTCACGTTCAAATTTAAAATTCAGGATAGTCAACTGAATAACAAGTGAAATTAATATTGTAATATTCATCGATTTATAGTGAAGGGTTTAGTAAAACAATATTCTATTCAATTTTCAGATGATTTGATACTGCTGATTATGGTGGGGTTTTCAGCGTCGTGTGCAACGTCTCCATTATTCTACGAGTTCGCTGCCGAAATCGCCTATCCCGTGTCAGAGGTGATAGTGGCCGGATTCATCATGACTCTCACAAACTTGGCCAATGTCATCATTTACTTCTACATAAGTAAAACTCCGAACACAGGTAACGGTCGGAAACTACTCGAATATCAACATAGTTGATAAATAATTAATAGTAGCTTGCAATCTGTTTAAGAGACTTCAATTCAAGAGTCAAGATAGATTCCCACATATCAGTGACAGTGTACGCATCCGTTACAGAGAAATTCCAATTATTATTTCTTATTTTCATGAGTTCTAATGGGGATATTTCCACTCAGCCCAGCCGAGCAATTATGAATAGTCCATTAGAAATCAGAGAAATAATATTTTAATTGTATTAGAACGCACACTGATAATGATATTTGGGAATACAGATTTGATCATATTATTTGAACTAGAAAGTAGACTGGGTGGCCATCCTCAGGTGGTGTGAATCTGGTAACCTGGAGATGGTATCCTAGCAGACAGATCAAGTTATAATTGAACATTATAGTTAAGTTCTAAAACTAGATGCCAGTCTTATTATTTTGGTGCAGTTATGTATGAAAGTAGATTATAATCGCAGTACCTGTTAATTTTAAAGATTTTTTAGGAAGTTGAAGTGATAGTACATGTTGAGATTTGTCCACTAATAAAAGAAAAAAGAAAAAACCGAAAATATAAAATAATAGTCTAGCTACTTTTTGGTCATCTGTACAAATTAGTTAGTCCACTATATAGATCACCAAATTTCTTGAGCTTCATTGAACAGCGTTTCCAAGTTTTATTGCACATCATTCAAAGAAACTCAGTCCACACCGAGTTCCATTGGACAGGTTGTAATAATTTATTATTTTGGTGTGTGCACTGCTCTGGTTAAATATAATGTAAATATTTATTGGTTTCATTGAAAATGAATATCCTACGAAACATGTGTTTTCTCAGTGTGCACCGCACCTGAAAGTTTCGACTGATGAATGTCTGAATGTTGATTCCATGAAAACAATCTAGTAAGAAAATGATTCATTTTGTATAAAAAAAAATTATTGAACCATAAACTGAATTAATTTATTTGTTTCTAAAAATGACTGACATTGACATCTCCAATGATTGGTCATAAGTAAGTATATAGTACTTGTTTATATATTAAGTTAAGTTACATTATCTCTCAACCAAAATAGCATTATAGTGCACATATACATAAATATTGATAAATACATATAAGAGTGTATAATTATTTTTACAGCTCTTCAATTTATGTCATACGGCTTAGTTTTCAACAATCTAATGGAACATTTCTGATGATCATGGTTGAAGAACAATACAACAGACTTATTCATGATGATCCAAACATATAGAAAGGTGAGATCACTTGATGATGAATTATTGGAAAAATGGACAATGAAGTAGTCTATAAACTCAAATAATGTGAACCAGAGAATCTAAAAGATGCTGATTTCACGTATCATCAAATTCATTTATTATGAGAATGAAGACAGAGCCAAACCACTACTGACTGCATCTTAAAAAATCATACGATGGAAGATCGTATAATAACGGCAAATGTAACTTCAAGTTATTTGTTCAAAAACTGGTAAGCAAATCATAAATTCATTCTTTAAAGATATTCCTTGTTCAAACAAGATCAATAAAACATACATTATCAACTGACCTGAATTTTTCATTTTTATTAGAAACTGATTTCAGTGACAATCGAAGATTGGTATGAAGTTAAAACTTGTTAAATTTACAGATCATTAATTCCAGGGACAATAGAATTAAATTAGTATAAATTGAAGGCCCCTTCCATTTTCATATTTAATTCAAAGGAGTCAGCCAGAGGCATATTCTAATTTTAATTCATTGAAGAAATTTCTTCCCATGGAATTTAAATTTAAAAATGAAATGGTCGTTTTCAAAGAAATTTTGAAATTAGAAATAAAAATATATATAAATACATGTTTTGTACTTGTTTGCAAGTTGATGGAAACCAATCTATATAAAAGCGAAATGGCACTGATTCATTCACTCACTCACTCACGCATTCATAATAGCCTAATCAACATAACTAAAAATCTACTGGACCAAATACTTTCAAATTGGCATATATGTTCAGCCATCTAGAGGCGCACTAAGAACGGATTTTGAAAAATTTCGAAAGATACGCCCAAAATCTGTGTTTTTCAGTTTTTTTAAGAACTAATTGGCAAAAGATGTTCAAATTTTGTACACAGGCTCAGCTGACATATAAAAGTGTTTTGAAATAATGCCTGAGTTCCGCCCAAGATTGGCGGCTTTAGAGTGTTTTTCTGCGTTTTCTAGACGTTCTCAAAAACTAATAGCTGACAGATCATGTTCAAATTTGATACAAGAGTTCAGCAAGGGTTGGAAATTTTGTGTCAAGAGGACTTCAGAATTACGCCTTGGATACGCCCAAGATAGGCGATTTTAGTGCGTTTTCCTAACGTTTTTTCCTGCGTTTGCTGACATTTTCAAGAACTAACGGAGAAAAAATGTTAATATGAACATTGGCTCAGCTGAGTTATTAAAAAGTTGTATCGGAAGGGTTTTGAAATAACGCCCAAGTTCGGCGGTTTTGGTGAGTTTAAAAATTATAAAGAATGAAACGGGACTCTATAAAACCGCAGAGTTCAGTAATTGGAGTACGAATTGAGTTAAGTTAACAGTTTGAAAAATGTATTTTTTTTAGCACAAGGACTAGTTGGCTATTCATAGAACTATTGCCGGCAGGTAGGCCAGACCGCGCGTGTACGTGTGTGTGTGTGTATGCACCTGTGCGTGGGGGAGCGAGGGTCGGCCTACTCCTCAGAGCGCACGGCTGATGGAAACAGACTGTAGGCAATGAATACAGACCACTAGACTGTCCTATAGCAATGAATACAGATTCATTGCTGAGGACAAATTTGTGACTGCGAAACAATCGTAGCTACAGCAATATGTTAATTGCAATCCATTATTTTTCTTTAAAACACATAATTATTATACTGCACTCCATAACTGCAGAGAATAATTCTTGTGAGAGTGAAACAATCGTAACTACAGTAATATGTTAATTGCAATCTTATTATTCTTTCTTTAAAACACATAATTTATTATACTACTCTATAACTGAAGAGAATAATTCCAGGGTTTTCAATCAAAAAACTAAGAAAATGTACCGAAATAATTATTGTGAAAAATCTTACAAAAAATATTTTTTCAAATATAGATAGCAGAAGATTATACATTTCTCTACAGATTTGAAATCAAACAATATTTTGTTGGCTCAATTTGGGTATGAAAATAAGTATTCTGTAAAATTATGAAGCTGTTGACCATAAAACCAACATTAGAATTCCGTTTTCGTGATACCAAAGAGTGTTCCGTAACTTTCTGCGAATACTTCTAGGTGTCCTGTACTCGTCAAAACAAAGAGAAAAATTCATACAAGAAGTTTGAGAATGCTTTGTCACCGAGATAAAAATGTTACGATTTGATCTAGTTCGGTCAGTTTCGGAAAAGATGTTACAATTCGATCTAGTTCGGTAAAGGGTCACTTTCCATACTATGGTGCAATCTTCTGTAAAGTAGCTACTTTCTATCAAGTATAACAAAAAGTACGTAGGTAAATAGTTTTCCTTCAAACTATCTACTTGATCATGGTTTGAAAGGAACGATTTAAGTTCTCTACATCGTAGTGTAGTCTATCAATGCCAATAGTTATATCTAATACAAGGATTGCATACTAATATAGTAGGCTAATATAGGCTACCAACTGAGTGATACAGTATTTTTTTAAAAAAGTCTTACTATATCAGCTTGAAATCTTGCCACCATCTCTCATAAAAAGGGGCCCGGGTGTCTACCTCTGGGAATTTTCAAAAAAGGGATCTAAAAAATATAAAACAAAAACAAAGATATTGTCAAAATTCACTATAATATTTATTATAAATAAAAGTACGTAGTATATTTGTACGACGTAGTACTATAATAATATTTATAATAAATACTGGTGAAATTTGACAATATCTCTGTTTTCTTATTATGGAGAGATTTCACAACATCACCATCAATTATTCTACTAGGCAATTATTAAATGATCTAAAAAAGTATTTTTAGCAGTTTTGAACCCTATTGTGACTGATTGTATCCATAAACTTGGCTATTCCTCCAAAGAACATTCTATTAGCAGCAAACCTCAAAATAACTATTTTTGAGCCCTTCCCCAAAAATTTTAGTGGCGCACAGTGAACTATCACCGAGGGGGATAGTTCATCACTATCCCCCCTCGGTGGGCACTCCTGAGTTAAGCCCTTTCATACTTATAAATAGCCTAATGTTTTTAATTAAAACGTGTTGTCACTCACGACTCACCTGCTTGTTCTGCAGCCGTCACCTATCTGATGATGTACAGTCTGGAGTTGCATGTTTATTTTTGCCTTTTCTAAGATGTTCTGAAGAATCTCAGAGTCAAAAAATTCCTCATTAAACAGGTGGACTGGAAAAAAATAAATCATTAGATTTCCAATGATGAGTATAAATACATTCAGATCACAATCATATTAATTCATACTTATAAAAATGAAAAGTGCTTGGATAATTATGATTATATTATAATGTCCGATGTAATATTACATTTTTCTCACATTGGAATCGAATCTTCAATTCGAGATCTATGAAACTTTATAGTAAATATCAGAGTCATCGATATACGAACAAACTTTTCGACTGAGAATTATTATCGTAAATGATTGTTGCATTGTTCCATGGTGTCACCGAGGCTGGGTTAACAGAATTAATAGATAAATGGTTTATTTAAATAGAGATGATATATAAAAATTTAAAATAACAGTTTCAAAATAAAGTTTTATTGAGAACAATATAAAATGAGGAGCTAGATGGAATAGGGGCGTAAACCAAGTTCTGCCTTTTTCCGTTAAATGCTTTTTTGGAATCTACGTAGTTTAGTTGGTATACCTGCAAAGTTTCACTCTTATATTATCTTCTTTCTCGAGATCATGACGTTGATTTTCAGGAGGCTATGTTTGTCAGCAGTTCTAGTTTCCACAGTCTGTGATCAGAGCTTTCAGCTTAGGCTTTTGGATTGTTTGTAAACAGAAATGCTTCATGATTATTATTCTCTAATACGTTATACTTTGCTTTTGAAATCTAGAATTAACTTTGAGTAATAGAAAGTATTGGAGCTTGATTTTTTTTATTCTATTAAACCTACGTCTTTACCGATACCTGAGTGATGACCAAAAGGCATATTTTTTGACAATATATTCGCAAAGTCTCAGGCAGCTACCACTTAGGTTATTGATATTAAAATGTATATAACTTTTTTTCTTATCTCATAAAGGCCTGTTTCGAACAAATTTGCAAAGTCCAGCAGACTATACCATTTAGGTAGTTATAACTTTTCTGTTGTTATCATTTATTATTTATTTTTGAAAAAAATTCAATAAATATCATCATTATTAGGTTTTTTATCTATTAATCATCATCCATTCAATTTTTTTATTATTTTACAGCTGAAATATAATGCAAAGTCTCAAATGACTGAAACTGCCTTCTTCCATTCAATGTGACTTGAACGGAAAAAGTTCAGTATTGAGCTGTTGAATGGAATAAGGGCAGTTACAAGTATATTTTAACATTCAATATAGATTAACTGTAGCTGTATACTTTGAATTTTTATATTCCACTCCATTCATAAGATATCAAACTACCATATGATACTAGTTCCAAGTATTTAGAAAAACTCTCTATTTTGAAACTAGTTGAAAACTTCAAGGCCCTTTTCTCGAAATCCCATTTCTGGGTTACGCCCCTATTCCATTCAACTCCTCAAATGTGAATTCTAACTTGTAATTTATAATTTTTTGGTGACGTGTCTGTAACGTTGAGGTGTCTAGAAGCTTTTGCTCTCTTCCTGACTTTAGCTTTTCCTGTGGCTTCTTTCTCTCTAGAAAATGGCTGGCTGTGTGTGTTGTAAATTTTTGCTCTCTGATAATTTCTATTAAGTGAATTTATTAATGTTTTAAATTGAGTTTTAAACAGTTTATAGTGTTCTATTTTGTCCGTATATTGCTATTTGTGTATACAAGCCAATAGCCACTGTTTTTCAACAACAAATTGGATAAGTACTTTAGCTCATAGTAACTCTAGATGCTTAGGCTTATAAGATATAGTTCTTTGTGTATTTGTATAATATTTTGCCAAAATCATCTGAAGATTATAAGTTCATTTGCTCTGAAAACTGGATTTCTCATTCATAGGCGATAGATCCATTCATAATTTATCAAGAATCTATTACATTGGAGCCGACAACTATCCTTAGGTTAATAGGTGTTAAATGCTATCCAGCCGATTTAGGAAAAATTGGTAGCACGGCAAATGTTACCCCTGTTGTGGGACCAATTACAAAATAAATATGTCCCAAATGGTACACCATGAAATCCTGGTTATGAAAATTATTGGTAGGATAGATATCTTGATAGGTTATGAGTGGTTTGTTGCTGAGTGGGAAGTCGGTTTAAGAGAGATCAAGTTTAATGAATAGATATCAGTGCATATTACAAAATGGCAAACATTAAAAATGATCTGAATCTTATAGCATTCTTAACACAAAAGTTTGATGAGCTAAATGCTAGATTTGATGAGCAAAATGCTAGATTTGATGAGCAAAATGCTAATTTGATAAGCAAAATGCTAAGTTTGATAAGCAAAATGCTAAGTTTGATAAGCAAAATGCTAAGTTTAATGCTAGGTTTGATGATATGAAGCAAGAATTTGTTAGCATTAGACTAGAGCAGGTTAGTATAAACCTTCTGTTGAAAAATGCACATGAAACATTGAGTGATAATCATGATGATGAAAACAAATTGAAGCAGGATAATAGTAGTGTTAAGATACAGGATCAATCATTCAAGTTTCTGACAATGTAGGCCTAGTTACTGTTGTTGAAAAAGTCAACCTTAATGAGATAGTAGAATTGAGTAAAGAAGTAGGTAGGGAGTTGTCTTCACTGAAAGTCAACTATCATGAAAGTATATTGCTACATTGAAGGTTAGGAAAACTATAAACAAAGTGAATGATTACATGAGACAGGTTTCTGTAGAGGTTAGGAACAATGTAAACAAAATGAATGTTGCTTTGAGTCAAGTTGATGAGTTCAACTTTCAACTGAGAATTGAAAATGTGTATGCAATGCATTCTCAAGTGAACATGACTAACTTTTGTAAGCAAAATGGCTTTGTTAAAACAAATGAACCCATGAATAAAATTATGCTCTTGAAGAAAACAAAACACAAAGTCACCATTGATGTGTTAGTATTCAAGGTTGTTTCAAGTTGCTTATTTACAAGATGATGACTGTGAATCACATGATGAAAGGGTATTCCCAGCACACAATGATTAGGAATCCTGTGTTATGCCGGGATTCAGAATAGCATAATCGCTATGCAGTGTATGGTAAGAGTCCATAATTGTGTCTTTTTTCTTTCCTGTAGCCTATTTTTCTTGGCCTTAATCTTTTCAAATTTCGATTCTTTCCTGTTTTGTGTAATGTTCAGTAAATTCTTCTATGATGCATATCTTAACCAATCTTGTCCATAGTCATTTAAAGTTGTATTTTTTTTCTGAAATAATATTAGAAGTTGAAATAGTAGCTTATTTTCCTAATCTTTAAATTGTTGATAAAACTTAACTTTTCTAAAATCTATCCATTGTAGTGTAAATAATTGTTTGCTTGTGGTATATTTTTTCATCATGTATACATATTTTAATCATGTCTATTTTTTTTTTTTAGGTATCATATTAGGTAATTAGGTTTTTTCAGAGCAATTATGTCCCATGTTCTCATCTTTCATTGCATATCGTGCCATAAGCCATATGTAATTAGGTTATAGTTTTCTTCTGGGCTTTTAACCCATTTTGCATTTTATTTTTTTTGCTGTCCAATACTTTGGATTTTTGGTAGACAAGTAGGTGTGATTCTTTTAGAGGTGAGGGCGTGAACCACATACGGCTGGACTCGATTATCTGACCTACTTGTTTGCAATATAAAAACCTTAAGACTGCAACATCAAATGTTTGTAAAACTTTTGCATACTTTTGTTCTTGTGGTCCGATACTAGAGTCTGCTATCACATTGCCTTACAGACATCTAGGAACTCTCCACCCAGTCACAATAGTCAACTTTTTTTTTCCTTCACCAGTTGTTTTTGTGGGAGTGATAGCTCACAATTATAACAAATTAGAGTCTACTTGGAATTTACAAAATTCCATAGTAGTATATTTTATTAAATATACTTCCTTATGAAAGTTCAGTACTGACATGTAGGATAGGCTCTAATTAATCTTCTCTTCTTTGTATTATTTAGGAAATTTATTTACCCAATTTTCTTTTCTCTTGTTGTATTTTTTAGGGAACTTATTTACCCATATTCATCTTGATCGTCTTTGTATTATAATCTTGAATGTTTGTACTTATTATACAGTCTTTAAATTATAAATTATTTTCAAAAATAAATGGTTCAATTTAGAACATGCTGAAATCTATTCTTATGTATAAATTCTTTTGTTATAATAATAAACTTCAAAATTTGAAAGTATTAATGATTGTGTAGCCATATATATGTGATGTATTAATGAAAGTTAATTTGAATAATAATGTTGAATAAAAACGTTTTGTTTTATTATTAATTGAAATAAGTTTTGTGATTGATGTCTTTTCTAAATTAAAAAAAAAAATTGTTTGTTCTATAAATTTTGATATGATTGATTATCGTTTAAAATGGATGCTGGAGTGTATGTAGAATTTTTAGTGGGGTTTGTTGATTAGAATTTTACTGGTATGTGATTGTTTTTTGAGATGGAAACCCATTATTGCCTAAAGAAGGAATAACAGAGGTTATGACTTAGAGAGGCAGTAATGAGATAATATTTTTTGTGTTGATTACTTATGTTGATTGCCATAGATGCAAAATAATGATTAATAATGTTGATTGTCATAGATGCAGATGATTAATTAGAATATTGATTGCCTTTGAAGCAAAATATATTGATGTTTTGAATGATTTCTTGTTTAATGATTGATAGTAAAGTTTTGTCATGAAATGTAGTTTGTGTTTAGAACATTGAAAAGTCGAAATAAACTATAGTATCCGACAAACGATGATTAATAATATTAAATAATTTGCTTTTTATACAATTTTGAACACAAAGTTAAAACTAAATAATTTTGAAACCCTGAATGATAAATCATAAATGTGAAATGAACTTGCTATAAATGAAATGTTATACTAAATGATAATGAAATGCAGATATATTATGAAATGATTGTGAATAGAAGACCAATTGTCTGAAATTATTGAAATAATATTGAAATTAATTTTGTTGTGATGATCTGATGTTTTTTACAATTTGATAATGATACAGGGTGTTATGAAATTCTATTTCTATTTGAAGAATGGATTAAATTTGATATTGAACAGTGAATAGATGGAAATGAATTTTTTTATATTGAAATTTATAATTGATATCTCCATATTTCACAATTTATGTATTGCTGACTGTATAATAAGATGTTAACAAATTTCAATTTTATATTGACTATATACTTAAAATAATTTTCATGTGTATTAGATTGTATTGATAGCCTAATCAAGTTGTTCTTCTTAGTTTATAAGCATTTTAAGATAACAGGTACAGCACAGACATTAACATTGAAATAATTATCATGTGAATCTCGAAATCGGCAACAAGTGAACGCCATGAAGAGTGTTAAGAACATTTGGGTGATTTTCGAACTAGTGTGACTCAACTACGCCTAAATCTACGCTGATGCCTACACTAATAACTACGCCAATGTCAACGCCAATAACTACGCCAATATCTACACTAATATCTACGCCAATAACTACGCTGATGCCTGTGCTGATGCCAACACCAATAACTACCCAATGCCAAAATCTGCGCAATGCTGATGCCAATGCCAATATCTACGCCGATGCCAATGCCTGCGCCAATGCTGATACCAATGCCAATATCTACGCCGATGCCAATGCTGATGCCAAACGCCAATATCTACGCCGATGCTGTGCCAATGCTGATGCCAATGCCTGCGCCAATGCTGATGCCAATGCCTGCGCCAATGCTGATGCCAATGCTGATGCCAACACCAATATCTATGCCAATGCTGATGCCAATGCCAATAGCTACACCAATGCCTGCGCCAATGCTGATGCCAATGCTGATGCCAATGCCAAAATCTGCGCCAATGCTGATATCAACGCCAATAGCAATGCCAACGCTTATTGCTGACTTTGTATCAAAACTTCAACTCTACTACATTACCTGGAGGTAATTGTCATCCATGTTCACATTCGCAACTTTGAATTCAGAATAACAGTCACAGTATCATGAAAGAATTGATTCAAAAAAAAATCCTCTCCTAAATTATTTCTGTATGCAGAACTCTAAACCTTGAACACTGAAAGTATCAAAAATCAAACCTTACCTAAATTAATCCTCACCTAAATTAATCCTGTATGCAGCGTCTATCTCTTTTCCAAAAAACGAATTACATTGTCATTTCAAGCCTGAAATGTACATTGTATAATTACAAATAGATACAAAATTTACGTGACTCTGTATCGAGTTTGGAATGCAGCCGTCTACTACAAGCATGAGGCAATGCTAACTGAGATGTCACCTGTATCGAGTTTGATATGCATCAGTCGACTACAAGTATCAGCCCAACACCCGTGCATCCAGATCAGCCCAACACTATGAGTATTCGGATCAGCCTAACACTGATGTCATCACATGGAGTCACACTTAACTGAAAATCATACTGAGTGCCTTAACGGACTGTTTTCCAAAATGTGCATTGATAAATCAACCACGTCAATAGTGAAAGAAATGAACATTTTTTGATTTATTGAAATTTTATGTGAAAATTAAATGTAACAATTCATCAATTCATTTAAAAAAAAAATAATAATAATAAATTTTTTATTCAACATACTGATTTTTTTTATGCAATAAAAATTAAATTTTTCTATCTATTAAATTTATGTGCAATTTCAAAAAACTATTCTTTACATATTAAACTTTCTGTTGAGATATTTTCCTTTAAATTATAAAGCTAAATCAAAAGTAATTTTGATATTCTATACTTTGAAATATTGTTTGGAAACATATAACAATGCTATTGATGAATTTTTATAATAATTTTCAATTATAGTTGACATGTAATGTTTTTTATAAAAAAAATTGTTACTGTTCTCGAATTTACAATTCAAAATTTTCATTAGGGTCAATGTAATTTTTTTTCTTTAAATTTTCAAACAGTAAAATTTTTTTATGTCAAGAGGGGGGTATTTGTAATATTACATTTTTCTCACTTGGAATCGAATCTTCAATTCGAGATCTATGAAACTTTATAGTAAATCAGAGTCATCGATATACGAACAAACTTTTCGACTGAGAATTTATTATCGTAAATGATTGTTGCATTGTTCCATGTGTCACCGAGGCTGGGTTAACAGAATTAATAGATAAATGGTTTATTTAAATAGAGATGATATATAAAAATTTAAAATAACAGTTTCAAAATAAAGTTTTATTGAGAACAAATATAAAATGTGAATTCTAAACTTGTAATTTATAATTTCTTGGTGACGTGTCTGTAACGTTGAGGTGTCTAGAAGCTTTTGCTCTCTTCCTGACTTGTAGCTTTTCCTGTGGCTTCTTTCTCTCTAGAAAAATGGCTGGCTGTGTGTGTTGTAAATTTTTGCTCTCTGAATAATTTTCTATTTAAGTGAATTTATTAATGTTTTAAATTGAGTTTTAACAGTTTATAGTGT
Source organism: Nilaparvata lugens (assembly GCF_014356525.2). Lineage (NCBI taxonomy): Eukaryota > Metazoa > Arthropoda > Insecta > Hemiptera > Delphacidae > Nilaparvata > Nilaparvata lugens. The sequence continues at coordinate 359 of NW_024092944.1, read as the reverse complement.
TCTATTTTGTCCGTATATTGCTATTTGTGTATACAAGCCAATAGCCACTGTTTTTCAACAACAATTGGATAAGTACTTTAGCTCATAGTAACTCTAGATGCTTAGGCTTATAGATATATTCTTGTGTATTTGTATAATATTTTGCCAAAATTCATCTGAAGATTATAAGTTCATTTGCTCTGAAATGGATTTCTCATTCATAGGCGATAGATCCATTCATAATTATCAAGAATCTATTACATTGGAGCCGACAACTATCCTTAGGTTAATAGGTGTTAAATGCTATCCAGCCAATTTAGGAAAAATTGGTAGCACGGCACCGATAACACAATAACATTTTTCAGAAAACGTCAAAATAA
>NW_024092943.1:0-12166 GCF_014356525.2 Nilaparvata lugens | reverse complement strand
CACCGATAACACAATAACATTTTTCAGAAAACGTCAAAATAATGATTAAAAATTCCTCAGCAAGTTGTTTCCACTTTTAGAGTTCAATTTCAATATTTCTGTCCAAAATTATATATAATGAGCTATGAATTACCCCAAGTGGGCTAATTAGTCCATATCATTCCAGAAATTAAGTCAGACTTGAACCATTTCTCAATACAAACACATTACCAGTACTCCCACTTTTGCACTGATATTTGAGTTCCAGATATTTCCAATTCCGCCATCTGACAAACAAATAATTCGAGTTCCAGATACTCCCAATTCCGCCTAGCAACATATTTCGAGTTCCGGATATTTCCAATTCCGCTGTCTGACAAATATTCGGAGTTCCACCCAGCAACAGTTTCCAAGCATAGGACATTTAACATTGATATTTTGAGTTCCAGATATTTCCAATTCCGCGGCCCCATTAAAACTATATACCCTATATATAGTTATAGAAAATACATGCATCATGGAAATGAAGAATTATTAGTTTGAATTATTGAATGAATATTATTAGTTTTTCTACCTTACTATGGAAATACAGCAATAGACTGGCTTCTCCACACATCTGTGTAATCACTTGTCAGCTGATTTATGATGAATAATTCTATAGTCTGATTTTTACTCCAATATTGGCGTATGAAGGAGGCTCCTTTTTCCTTTAATATTATCCTTGAAATACAAAATTTCCAAAAACCTAGTATATTCGTCGACGTGCAATTAAAAAAGGGACATACCTGTCAAATTTCATGAAAATCTATTACCGCGTTTCGCCGTAAATGCGCAACATATAAACATTTAAACATTAAGAGAAATGCCAAACCGGCGACTTGAATCTTAGACCTCACTTCGCTCGGTCAATGACCACTTCATCCAAGGTCTATAAATACAGGCCATGTTCCTTAGGGAGCGGTCATTTAGTGGTGTCTACATGGCGATAAGTTTTCCCAGGGATGAGATCTAGTGCAATTGAATTCTTATATATCATAAACCTACTTTGTGCCAAATTTCGTGAGAATCGTTAGAGCCGTTTTCGAGATCCGGTGAAATACAAACATCTAAACATATAAACAGGAATTGCTTGATTAATAGTATAGGATAATGGCAATAAATTATTTTCGAAGAAACAAATTCCTAAGACTGAGCAGTGCGAACTTTTTTGCGCATTCTAACTGCTGGTACACACAAATTCGAAATTAATTCCGTTGCATTTAAAATCTAATGCTGACTTTCCTAAAACAAATTTCGCCTTATTTTAGAGTGTTCTGAGACTTGTGGTTTGTAAAAAATGTTAAAAAGAAATTATTTATTTCTTCTTGCATAATATTATAGATAATTATTTATAATTCGACTTGATGAAACCATCAAATAAATTGTGCAATTAATAATATCAGTATATTATTTTATTCATTAATTCTTGATGAAAGTGCCAATTCTTGGAGAAACCCATATGCATTTTCCTCAAGTTATCAACTCATTTTTTGTAAAATTGTAATTGTGAAACTATATTCTTTTTGCATATTAATTCATTTGTTTTGATTATAATTATCGATTATAATAATTATTTTTCATATTTACAATGTGACCTATAAAGATTATACACTATCTCACTACTCATCTGTATTACGTTGGTTGTAATGGGGTATGAATATTCGAGCTGATTATATTAGTAATGTAGAGAAAACCTTTAGAGTATCACCTATTGATTCTAATTAATGTACAGACTTACCAGTACCATAATTCATTGAATTTGGGAATGAAAATGAACATTTACTATATTGGATTACCAAATTAATTGTCACAGTTCTTATAGGCCTACTTCAAGCTACATGGGGTGGGGTGACTGGTAGACATCTGCAGTGGATGCGATCCTATATTTCCAATAGAACGCAATATGTGACAGTGAGAAGAAGGATAAATGATAGATTTGAAGTCTTCAAATCGGAACTAAGAAGGGTGTGACTCAAGGTGTTCCTCAAGGGTCTATTTTAGGCCCTATCCTCTTCATCATTTACTTGAAGGATCTTCCTTTAGTTTTGTTACCGCGAAACTCACATGTGCAGCTGTGTATATATGCTGACGATACCACACTGAATGTGGCTGGTGATTCAGAGAAGAGCTTGAGGAGCGCGCTAATATAGCTCTGCTTCAGATTGTTCAATGATCATTGTCTAAGATTAAATGCAACCAAATGTGAGGCCATAAAGTTCTCAGTTGGAATTCGCGAGAATATTTATATGATATGGAACGGTAATCATTTAACCTCAAAATTCGAATTTTATAATGTATATTTGCTACTTTTATCATTTCTTTCAGTTGAAATAATAATTATCAATAGAAAAGAACTATTATTATTATTTAAATGATGAGAATTCGTGAATAATGATTATTTAGTTATGATTTAGATGAACATTATTCTTTTTTGGATTTCTAGATTAGGATTTTATTATAAATGTAGGGTAGCCATTGAAATGATTCTTATCTAAATCTAACCATAGTCATTGTTACCAACTTAATTTTGTTTTTGTGCACTAATCTCCATATAACCCACCAACTATTTTGTGTTGCCATGTTGCAAATCTGGAGGGCAGAAATAGTATATTCGCACCTAGGGCCGAAAATGAAATATTTCCGGCTCGAGATCGGTTTTAAGTCCGAGGCCGTAGGCCGAGGACTAGAAAAGATTGAGAGCCGGAAATACATTTTTGCCCATGGTGCGAACGCTATTTTCGCCACACCCAAAAAAACTTCCCAATATATAAGAAATTAAAAATAAATAAAATTCAAACAGCCTATTTTGATAGTTTGAATCTTGGTTATGACAACTTTTACTGTCAATTAATTTCAATATTACTAATTAATAATTTACAATAATGACCATATTTTTATACTATTAATATTAGGCGCGAGCTTTGCGCCCGGTGCAATATCATGGATAGATGGATGAATAGATTTTCATTACTATTTTGAAATAATGTGATGAAAAAATTAATATAATTGCATATTTCACAGTTTTGTCTCAAAATATATCTAAAAATTGATTGAAATTTAAATTACGGTAACTAATATAAAAAATAGGTAAAAGTCGAATTCATCGACAAAAAAAAAAAGTCATGACCGAGATTCGAACCTAGATCATGTTTGTGTTACTCAGTGAGCTTTGAGTTCTGACTGATGTATGCCTTTATGCTCTCAGCTATTCCATACTGTTGAACGTTGGGGCCTGACTGATAACCCTTAGCATACACGTAATACTGTAATACTAGACTTCTAAAAAAGTTTACTTCACTCCTAAAAAGCGTACTGTACAACAGACTTTGGCTCATGACTTATATTATTAAAATTAATATTATTATCTGTCTCACAATAAAATTTTCACTCTGAATTAAGTCAGATAACGTAGGCTATGTAGGCTACTATAATAATAGAGTATAGCGCAAATTTGAAGCCGGTTTGCTGGCATTTTCACAACAAAATATTGCTCTGAAAATAGTTAAATCATAGAGAAAACATTCGAAGATTCAATCTTGAGTGGGCCTAATGTTTTCTCTATATGGTTTAATATTGAAGAAAAATTATCTAAAAGTTTTAATAATGAATTACGGAAAAATTACTAGGAATTTTTCAGTCAAGGCTGAGTTTCACCAGTAGGCTTACCTTAAACTTCAGATCTGTGCTGTATTTCTTATTATTATTGTTGATTGTATTGCATTAAGAAGTGGAATTCGATAATAAAAAGAAACAATTATTACTCTACCTCACTTTAAAAATGGAAATTTTATCTTAAAACCCTATGAGACATGTTTCACTTGTAAGTAACTCAACTGATTGGCATACAAATCTGTTCTGTTCTGAAAAAATCTGGTGTGGCACACTCACACAACTTTCCTTGCCGTTATGGAAATTGATCACCTGACGCTAGTGTTCACGCGCATCTCAAGTCTACTATTCAAAGATCTGAGCCAGCTGGTGACAGGACAATAACGCTGGAGACACACGAGGTCTGCAATCTCTTCATAGTGAATGATTTAATAGAATCGACAGTTTGCAATTGAATAATCACATTTTCTCGAATTTCAAGCTTATTTTCAATTTCAGGTGAATTGTTACTGAACATTAATTGTAGAGATTCTCATGCTCGATCTTTTCCACTAAATTTGCACGGACCATAGTGGATGCACGTTTGCGTAAGTGTACATGCGTGCAGTTGAAAGACAAAATCTGGAAAGAGCCATAGATACACATTCACACTGATCGCAAGTGCAAGCAAGCGTACGCACTTGCGATTTAGTGTGAGCAGCGACAGACAAGTCATAATCAACGTGTTTCTATGGTTCCTTCTAGTTTATGTTTCTCATCTGCACGCATAGTTACACCTGCACTTGCACAATGTATATTATCTTAAGTATAGGCTTTAGTAGACTACCCTACCCAATATGTAAATGAATTTTCTTGTCGAAATACGTGAACAGGTCATAATCCTTGTGGGTAACGGTTTTTAGTACCGTATTATTCATAGTACTATGCTAGGCTATCACAACCGGCTAGGCTGTCATTGGCGTTCTTTAATCCGGAAAAATCTCGTTGAATAGTTTTCATACAGTGGCACAGTCCCAGAATCCTCAAGTAGTTTTCATAAATGAATTTCATGTGATTGAGGTATTTTTGTGGAAGTAGTAAAGATGATACTATTCGAAAATCAAATCAAAATTTTATTCACAATTTAAACAATAATTGGGGTCCTGCCAAACCCGAAGGTTTTTCGGCAGGTGCCCAGTTACAGAAAAACAAGTTACAAAAGTTAAATAAGCTTGGACAAAATAAATATGACACTTCAAAGATTTCAAGCAAAGATGGAAGAAAACAAGTACAAATTGCAAAAAGAAAATAAATATTCATCAGTTTTGGCTAGAGAATTAATAAAAGAGTTTTTTAATATTGCTGTAGGCTACTGTTATAGTGATATTCACTTTAATAAACTGTCAGCATATTGGTTTGATGGGAAACATTTATGTTGTGAAGAGAAATGCTGAATTGAATCTCGCAACTATATTATGGAAGAGAGGTTGAATTACATATTTATGTTGACTAATGATCACACTATACTTACAATGAATAAATTTCGTATCCTCTCCTCTAATTGCTTTTTCCTAATTCCTCTCTTCCTCCTCTTTAAAATCAAATCTTTCTTCCTCTTATTTGTCTAACAATGATATAACATGAATTTTAAAATACACCAATCCAATCTTCAGTTTCGATGAATTGAAATATTGTACTGATACATAACTCGGCTGTACCAAGTAAATCGTCAATTTGCAATTGGAATTTGGAATTGTCAATTTGGAAAGTGATTACCTCAAGCTCTTTTTTTCAGTTAATGAAGACAGCATTTTCTACACCAAGAAGCTAAACAGCCAAGCCTCAAGCATGGGAATGAGAGAGATGCATGGCTAACGAAGCCTGACAGATTTGATTTCAAGAAATATTAAATAACACATATTGTAACAAACATTAATCATGAAATAGAAAATCAGACAGTGAGATAGTAGGTACCAAGATGAAATATAACTGCAGCTCAGTTAAATTGAACTTTATGTTTTTACTATAATTAACGTTTGTAATCGGTCTATATACCTTACAGGTAAAAGGTCACTTAAATAATTATGAATTTGGCTCTATTTATTGCGATTCCAATTATAAAATACGGTACATTCTTTTAGAAAAATGTGTTCGCTTTAGCAGACTTAATGGGGGTGGACCATTTATTTAGTACTTTGGATCTTAGTATAATGACAATAAATTAAGAAAAATAAATATTTTCAATTCACGAGTAGACCATACTGCACCATAGCGGAACTTATTTTTGATGAACATACAAATTAACATCAGAGGGTTATAAGTGAATTCTTGCCCTGCAACGGTATAGGCTGAGAGCCCCATGGAAAATTATTTTCATCGATTCAGTAGGTAGCCTACTGTAAATTGACAGCCCTAATATACCTTCACATTGAAGTTGGAGCCAAAATTGAGGTAATTCTATTTCGAAATTTTATAGCTAAAAGAATGGCACAGATAATTTTTGCTATAATTTTATAGCTACAAAACAAAGAAGCAGATGAATATTTCTGGTCCACCTGCAGGATTTGGCGGGAATTTTATAAAACTGAAATTCTATTTAGGGTAAGCCCACTATGTGAAAGCTCATAATTATGTTTTGTGATGCTTTCTTTTATGCATTTTTAAATTGGATAGTACTGCACTCTGGTAGTCACAGCTATCACATTTGAATGGTCTTTCACCAGTGTGATGAGTTCTAATATGAACTTTCAAAGAGGATGAGTGTGCACTCCTGTAATTACAAAAATCACACTTGAACGGTTTCTCACCAGTGTGATGAGTTCGAACATGTGTTTTCAAAGAGGATGACAGTGCACTCTTGTAATCACAGAAATCACACTTGAACGGTTTTTCACCAGTGTGATGAGCTCTAACATGGTTTTTCAAAGTTGACGAAGCTGAACTCTGGTAGTCACAAATATCACATTTAAATGGTTTCTCACCAGTATGATGAATTCGAACATGAGTTTTCAAAGCCGATGACTGTGCACTCTTGTAATCACAAATATCACATTTAAACGGTTTTTCACCAGTGTGAGTTCTAATATGAGTTTTTAAATTTCCTGAACCATTGCAATTGAAACCACAAATCTCACATGTGAAAGGTTTTTCATGAGTTTTTTTATGATTTGACAGACCCCATGAAGATGCATCCCTGTAGTCACATTGATCACAGCAGTAAGGCGTTTCTTTATGAATGCACCTTTCGTGGTCTAACAAATCTGACCGGTAAAAAAATTCTGAATCACACTGACTACAACAGAATTTCTTTCTTTGAAACTGTTTGATGAAATGAATCCGTTCAATGTGTAATTTCAAAGATTTTCTGGTGGTGGCTTTGTAATCACACTTTTCGCACTTATATGGTTTTATTCCAGTGTGTGTTGCAATATGTTCAGCCAAATTCCATTTACGAACAAATTTGGAATTACATATGTCACAAGTGAAGGGCTTCTCTCCAGTGTGCCTTCTACAGTGTATTATGAACTTTGATTTTTCCATGGTTTTATAAACACATATATCACACATGTAAGGTGGTTTTCCAAGTTCATGAATCTTGGAATGTATTGCAAATAGAGAAGAATCATGTGTCTTGAATCCACAAACTGAACATACATGCTTTGCCTTTCCGTGACTCTGTAGATGATCTTCAAGTTGACTCTTTGTCAGGCAGGTGAACTTACACCTGCTGCAATGATAGGCTTTGTTTTTCCTGAGCTTGAACTTTTGAATAGTGGCCGCATCTCGTCCTCTCTCTGGTCTATTGATGCGGTACTTTCTCAAACAGCTCATCTGCAGTCTTCTTTCTCCTGAACTGTTACTAGGTTCTGCAACATTGAAATGTAACACCCAATGTAAGAAATCAGTGGATTCCGTAGTTTATCTTCACACAGTTGAATGTTTATCAGGTGATAGCTTATTTATTTATTGAATCACAAGGCTGGTGAGTGAATGTTATGTTATGAGCATGACGGTTTCTAGAATAGGTTTCTCTCTCTAGTCAGGGGTTTTATGCAAGTGCCATGAATACATTAATAGGTGAGTTGATGTGACCAAAACTGCAACTGACCAATACAGATGTAGGAAAACTATTCAAGTACAAAAATTGTACAAGTACTTGATTCCCCATTTAAAGTATCTGTATGGGATTGTAGGATGGGGAGGTACAAGCTTCTTACACATCAAACCGCTCCTCAAGGTATAGAAGCTGATCATGAGGGTCATCAACCAGAAGCCACCACGCTATTCATGGGACCAGCTATTCAATGAGTTTGACGTAATGGATCCAAGACAGCTTTACTCCAAGAAGATACTATGCAGATTACACAAGAACCCAACAACATTTCAAACCAGAAACCACAACCACAACACCAGATACAGGAATCTTCTCATCACCAGTGTTGCAAGGAAGGCACTATATTTATTTATTTATTTACAATGCAAATGACACTAATGTAATAACATTGAAAGATGAAATAATAAGATAGTCCTTGTGCTATTTTTCGTCCAAATTTATAGGTGAATAAGACAATAGTTCTGGTGAACTATACCAGAGACATTTCAATCATTTAGCACCAAAATTATATGATCTACTTCCTGCAAACTTTAAACAGATTAATCATCCTAGACAGTTCAAAACAATACTACATAATTGGTTGATGAGCAAAGGAAGACAGAACATAGAAAACATTATTTCGAACATAAACTCATAATTTCAACTAAACATCTAATGACTTAATAAACAATTACTAGTTACTAATTCGCACACAAAAAACAAACAAAACTCTAGAACATGGTACGCCATAGTGGAGTGGGTCAATTTCCACACACAAAACACTAAATATGTAGAAAACACATTATAAAAAATTTCTGACCCTAACTATTGTTTGTAAACTATATAGAATTTTCCGTAATTTTGATGTAGTAGTTTTTAGTTTTTGGGAAATAAACATTATTTATCTACTTAGGGCATTGTATACGGTTTACAGTACAGCGAACAGTGACATTTTTGCAGCACTGTGTAACTCAAAAACTTACCTCCTTCAACTGATGGTTCGTCATCTTGATTGGACGATTGGACTTCCAAGGACTGTCCAACATCTGAGGCTAAATCTTCCAATCTGCATAGACTTACAACTGCCACATGGCCAACTAAAAAATAGAAACAACACTTAATAAAATAATCAGAAAGTCTAACTAGATCATAGCAACCTCCAATACAATGCATCTGTGGCTCTCAAAAATGGCAACTTTGCATATCAGATTCAGTCAGACAGTCAGCCCTGGTGGAAAGTTTTGAGATCAGTTGCAAACTGTACAGGGTTGAACTCATAAGTCATAAAATAGTGATTTATATACAGATTGGAGAAAAAGTTGAGTTCTGAGCTTTCAGCCGACCCAAATAGAAGCATCACCAAATTGTTTGGAATTATCGTGACTTTTCCATGGAAGCCTATGCAACTGACTTGTATATTCAATCAGAAAAATCTGGAGTGGCGCACTCACACAATGTTCCTTGCCGTTATGAAAATTGATCACCTGACGCTAGTGTACACGCGCATCACAAGTCTACTATTCAAAGATCTGCCAGCTGGTGACAGGACAATAACGCTGGAGACACACAAAGTCTGCTATCTCTACATAGTGAATGATTTAATAGAATCAACAGTTGCCAACCGTTTGCATTATTGAATAAACATATTTTCTCGAAATTATAGCTTATTTCCAATTTTAGGTGAAAATGTCACTGAACATTAATTGTAGAGATTTTTATTCTCAATCTCTTCCACTTTGTTTAAATCGTATCTGAAGCCTGATAATTGGGAATCTAAAATCACACTTTGCATTGATGGGGCGGAGCTCCTGAAATTTTTACAGATATGGGACTTGTGGCAGTTGATAGAGCTTATCAATGACTATTATAGGTATAAATTTGATCAAAATCGTTGGAGCCGAGCCTGTACGTCGGATCCTTATAGGGGAAGGACCTCAAGTTCCAAATTTCAAGTCATTTCGTTAATTGGGAGATGAGATATCGTGTACACAGACGCACATACACTCATACACACACACACACACACATACAGACCAATACCCAAACACCACTTTTTTGGACTCAGGGGACCTTGAAACATATAGAAATTTAGAAATTGAGCTACCTTAATTTTTTTCGGAAAGCAATACTTTCCTTACCTATGGTAATAGGACAAGGAAAGTAAAAAACTGCCATGCCACAATGTCACACTAAATATATTGTCACATATGGGTTTGCATGAGCAAGCCTCTAGTGCACACAATCTTGAAAAGCACATATTTGGTTGACTGGATGCTCTTACTTCATTCAGAGTACAGTTAGAGCCTAATGACCTACATTGCCAGTTGGTTCGGCATGGCATTGCTAGAAATGATTGTGACACAATAAAATACAATGAAAAAACACAAGAGTGAAATGGGTAGCTTATAACCCATTTAAACCAACTTTTGGGAGGATCTCAGTTCGACTAGTTTCAATTTGTTCAGCCTAGAAAATTACTGAATACTATTTGTATATTTGTTCTAATATAAAAAAATATGGTGATGTGAATTTTAGATAATAAACACAAATGACGTGAACAGCTGTTTCTAGCACAATTAGAATTTAGATAAAATGAATGTCATCCTAACTGATAGCCTAATGCTATATACTATTATGGTACATTAGATAGAATAAGAAGAGATTGCAGTATTACTTACAACGTTTGAATTCGTCGCTATCCATTTGAGAATTGCCAATACAACAGGATTCAACAGGCTCAGTCTAGAACAGAAAGAAAATAACTCAATACAATTCGTCATAATTAATATTACGCCAAATCTTGTTGGAGAATGCTATTTATCATGATATTGGTGTCTGGAAGATCAGTCACAAATCAGTAGATAAACAAGAATGTGATCATTGATTTTTGTTGTATTGTTGAACAATCCTTCTTTCCACTGTCCAAAATAATGCAACAATGCAATGTAATATAGAATACTGTTTTCGAAACTTGAATGTAGAAAACATTAACTACGGTCAAAGTTAGTAGACAACCTTCTGTCTACTAACGTTGAACTACAGTATCTGGAGCCTTAGAGAAAATATGAAGCATGAGAAAATACAAACTGATAATACTAGTAGTTCTGTGAACAGTAGACCTCAAGCAGTTTTCTCATCCACAAGTATCTGGTGTCACCTGTTCTTGTTGATTCAGTTAAATCACAATGCACAGTTGAATCATGATTTCAAATTGACCAGTTATATACATTATTTATGCACATAAAACAATGCATAACCAGGTATTGCAAGACCTATTGCATATCAACACTTTATTCACTCACTACCTGCTACCCTCTTAACCCTTCCTTGCTGATTTTGTTGACTTAAAATGAGCTTGATATGAAATATTATAAACATTTTATCAAACATGGATTAAATAGAGGGGGTCTCACTTGAGTCACCAGAGTTTTGGAACCAGCACAGTGCCTCACTTGAGTCACCATCCTGCCAGCGAATTCTGGTGTTCCAGTGTGCTTTACACTCGGCCGCTAATGATTGCTCTCTGTTGACCCACTGGTGACCAGAAGTAGAATAATAAAAATGCTTCTGCTACAGTTTAAATAATAAGCCCAATGCCTCCGCTATATTCTCACCAAGTTTTGCCGAATCTCTTGTCACCGAATTGCGAGAAGGCAAGAAGAGTGTAGTGAGTACTGACGACTCTAATTGGGAGATCGATAGATAATATTGACAATTCTCTACTTCTTAGACCGTGGTGAAGACATCGGAAGTAAGAAGTTAATAACTCACTTCTTTGACCATGGTGAAGACATTGGAAGTAAGAAGTTAATAACTAAGTACGGTAAGTTACGTAAAACGTAAATGCTTTTACAGCTCCACACTATCGTCATAGTCGTCATTCATACGAACTTGGCGAAAGTGATGAACGCCGGCATAAGGATCGAACCACAAGAAGCGTTTTTAGGAATTTTTACATTGGCGGCAGACGAGTCAGCCACTACCTCCGTAAACAGAGGTTACAGAGGTAGTACACAGGGCAGGAAGCTCTCCAATGTTCAAATTATCAGCTGATAGGGTTGACGTTCGGGAATCAGCTAACAAGCCTATCAAAGACATTCCTGCCCTGCCAGTGCAAAAACGCTTCATGTGGCTTGACCCTAAAAGATGCTGAAACTCATTGAAATTATCTGTAATCCAAAAACAAAAACGATTTATGAGGTTGAAATACAAATATATTGATACTTTTGTGGTCTTCACCAGCAGCCAGGGCTGCGGGAATCGTCATTTTGTGTTCCCTTTGTAGGGGTCGTTTATTCGTTATGGTATGTGACTTGACACTGTAGAGCAACACAGAAATGTGCATTTTTTGCACATTTCTGTGTCGCTCTGCAGTGTCAAGCACTGTATGGTCTGTAGGTATGCTCTTCTACTAACTCGTCCAGGCAGTATTCGTATTGGTGTACAAAAATGTAAAAATCTCACTTT
>NW_024092942.1:10000-14100 GCF_014356525.2 Nilaparvata lugens | reverse complement strand
ACATGGATAGAGATAAAGAACGAGTGAGGACTATTGATTGGTTTAAATGAAAGAGTAAGAGAGGACAATTGTTGGGTTGCAGGGAGAGAATGAGAGAGGACTATTGTTGGGTTGCAAGGAAAAAGTGAGAGAGAACAATAATTGTCTGGTTGCAAGGAGGAAAGAGTGAGAGAGCACAATTGTTTGGGAAGAGTTTGCCTGGAATCCTGGAGTTTTGTCAAGGCAGAGCATTGGGTTGTTATCAGCAGGTTCTATCGCTATCAATAATGTCAGATGTCGGAGGAAACATAACAGTGGCACTTCTATCTGGTCAATGCCACTCGCTGGCTTCCAGCTTCCAGCTTCCAACAACAAACAAGCAGCGGTTCAATTAAAGCGATACATTCTGGCGCGGAGCCCAAATCAGTCCACTACAAACAACGGTGAGGAGATCTACAAGAATTGCGGTGAAGGAGGTAGGAACGGTTAAACGATCTACAAGAACTGGTGACGATGGAGAAGGGAAAGTTCGAGAAGAAGGTTGAAAAGATTTGTGAAGGAGAAGATGATGGAATGATTGATTTGATTGATTGAGTACTTTATTTATGTAGATTACAATATAAACTGGCTTATACACTTATATACAATAGCTACAATACAGCAAAATTATAGATGAATTTACATACTATAGACTAAGAAAATAATTATTGAACTGTATGATATGAAAAAGCAATTTATAATATATAACTATAGATAATATCATATGTTATGCATCTGCATAAATTGGCGGAGCTTGGACATATCAATCTCATTCTTTGGGAAGAATATTAAAAATAGTGAAGGAGATTGTGGGGAAAATGTGGTGGAAAGAGGAGATAGATAGATAAATGACTTTTATTTACACTTACAATCTAAAAAGTGATGTGGGCGAAATTGAGGCAATAGAAGCCCCCTCTTCCATTTAACCCACAGAACCCTAAAGAGACACACTGGGGTGTTTCACACCCCGGTGAATTTTTTTCTGTTCTGCAGTTGACAATATTAAACAGATGGGAATTTTAGCTCAGTCTAAATCAGGTTTGAAGCATTGTCAACTGCTCTCCACCACTTCCAGTCAGTAATAGCATTCTACGAAGTCACCAGCTCATCTTGTTCTTTGTCTGGGGTGTCTAACACCCCATAGTGTCTTCTACGTAGGACTTTTATCAAATACTTTTTTACAAAGATTTACTTGTATTGACCACTACGGAATGTCAATGCTATGATTCTCTACAACTTGAGGTTCAAAACAATAAAATGAAGAGACGTGAGTTTTCGATGAAGTTGTCATTGGCAATGATCAAGCCATATTCCTTCAAACCAGATTAGGAGCTCCAACACTGAGGCGGAACATACTTTCTGAAATTAGTATAAATATTGATAAGCAGGGCTTACTTTTCGATTTCTGTATGCACTTGGAACAAAAATGATTAAGAAATGATGAAGTATGGGCTCAGTACTTTTTTTCTCTATATTTTTCAAAGAAACATGCAAAATTAAATTGGGGTGTTCAACACCCCAGTGTGTCTACTGTGTTAGCATAAAGTAAGGGTGTCTCTGTAGGGTTGAGTTTTTAGGAGGATGGTGTGAAGGGGGTGAAGATTCGAGAATGCTGAGGAGAGAAGGAATCAATATAAACTTGGAATGCAAAATTTCAAAAACCTTATTTATGTCGACGCAAAATTAAAAAGAAGGAACATACCTGTCAAATTCCGTGAAAATCTTTTGCTGCATTTCGTCGTGAATGCTGAACACAAAATATGAACATAAATGAATAAAGAGAAATGCAAAACCATCGACTTGAATCTTAAGGTGCGTACGAGATATACCGCCGCGAACATGAGCAATTCTCTTTTAATCAGCTGACTATAATATGTGTAGTTTTACAGAAAGGGTAAGATACAAATATAAAAAGCTTGGCATCAGCTGATTAAAAGTGAATTGCTCATGTTCGCGGCGCGTATATCTGTACGCACCTTAAGACCTCACTTCGCTCGGTCAACTATAAATATATTTGTATTTTACGAATATTGAGCTGCGTACAGACTTTTCATCAGCTAATGAAAGCGAAATTCGCGTGTTCGTGGCACATAAGTCTGGACGCAGCTGTACACCCAGTAGTAGGGTGGGACGTGTGTATAGAGACAATCAACGAGGAAAGAATAATCCTCATATCAAGTGGAATGAGAATTCAAGAGTGTAGAGTAGTTACTCATTTGAAATGAACAGGAATTTGAAGGATGAGGTGTGAATTACAAGCTGGAAAATAGGAAAAATTGAGACTTAGCTATAAAAATTGAGTCGATCGCTCGATTCTGAAGAAAAGGATGGAAGATGAGAAGGTAGAGGACTGATAGGAAACTTATGATCGAAAATAATAGGAAAGAAAAAGAAAGAAGACAATGGAAAAGATGTTGAGGAGAAAAAGAGATGTGTGATTAAAATGGAAAAAATGACAAGTTCTACACTCAATTAATTAGGAATCGTATTGTCACTGAAATCGCTCAACAACTACTAATGATTGAACTATTCAACTATAGTTGGAAGCAACATTTTATAGCTGTTGAAAAATGAGTATTTATCAATCTTCTTTCTCCCACTTCTTCTTTCCGTAATTTTCTTTTTCTTCTTCTTCTTCTTCTTCTTCTTCTTCTTCTTCTTCTTCTCCTTCTCCTTCTTTTACTCCTTCTCCTTCTTTTTCTCCTTCTTCTCCTCCTTTTCCTCTTTCTCTTCTTTCTCTCTCCTCCTCTTCTTCTTCCTTCTTCTCTCTTCTCCTCCTTCTCCTCCTTCTCCTTCTTCTCCTTCTCATCCTCTCCTTCTTCCCCTTCTTCTCCTCCTTCTCCTTTTTCTCGTTCTTCCTTTCTCCTCTTCTCCTCTTTTTCTCCTTCTTTCTCTCTCTCTCTTCTCCTCTTTCTCTCTCCTCTACTCCTCTTCTTCTCCTTCTTCTTCATCTTTTCTTCTCTTCTTCTTCTTCTCTCTTCTCCTCTCTCTCTTTCCCTCTTCTTCTTCTTCTTCTTCTTCTTCTTCTTCTTCTCTTCTTCTTCTTCTTCTCTTCTCTTCTCTTCGCTCTTCCCTTCTCTTCTCCTCCTTCTTCTCCTCCTTCTCCTTTTTCTCCTCTTTACTCCTTTTTCGTCTTCTCCACTTCTCCTTCTCCTTCTCAATCTCCAGCAACTTCTCTCCCTCCTTTTCTCCTTCTTCCCCTTCCTTCCCTTCTTCTATCTCTCCATCTCTTATCTTTCTTCTCCTCCTATCTCTTCTTCCGCTCCTTCCACTTTGTTTCCCCCAACCCTATCCACTACCACTCCTCACCGCAATTTGAGAGACGAATACAACCAATCCAAGGAGTGTTTTATAGGTTCAGAACATCAATAATTTATTATTTATTCAACTGGAAAAAAATAATATTAATTTATTCTGCAGTCTGACAGCCGACTCTAGTAGTTAGCTGTGCGCGCGCATCCTGAATTTATTAACAGCGAACAAAATTCTCATCTGTTTTCTGTCAGAGACGGTTTTTTCAATTTCAACGTTTCAATTTTCCCAATCGCTGCTCGTAATCGTTCGTTAACTGATTCACGTTCTGATCACAGTTAACTAACACTCTAGAAACAAGAACAAAATAACTACGCTCAAATCATAGGTGCTTACTTTTCAATACAGTAGGGCCTTTTGGTGATATAGCCCACATCTTTCTATTATAAACTTTGGAATGAGATCAGTTATAGTAAATTGTGAATTAGAAATAACTACATAGTACTCTATTTCAACTACTGGTTCAGCTTTCATGCCGTTTTCAACGCTCATTAAAAGAACTATTACTTTTTCCTACAGTTACGTTGAAAAGTGGCCATTGCTGCACTGATTACAGAACGCAAAGAATCACTTTTCCGCTCTAGTGCGGGAAAATTTTTCTGCACTCCAGATTTGCAACATGGCAACGCAATACTTTAGTAGGTTATATGGAGCAATTGCAGCAAAATCAAAATGAAGTTGGTAACAGTGACTGCTGTGGCTGCTATAGTGAGCAGAGGTGCAACCAAGCACAACGCGCGCGCTAATTTTAGTATTAGATATTATAACCA
>NW_024092942.1:0-5000 GCF_014356525.2 Nilaparvata lugens | reverse complement strand
ATGTCCCAAATACCAAAATAATAATAATTTATAACACTCAGTTGATTCTAAAATAGAGAATATTCACTTATTAGAGCAGAATATTACAAACAGAAAATTTACAATTATTAAAAACACACAAAAATTATTTTTGAATTGAAAAATACTTCCACATTGAATTAAATTAATCACAGATATTCAGAAAACTTCAAACTTTGAAAAATCTATGAAATTTAGCTGAGAAAAACACATGAAGAAGATGAAAAGACAAAAAATATTGAGATATTGGGGGATATGCTGCTCTGATCATAGTAAAAATACTAAATTGACAAGTAATAGTTTCTTCCTCTGTCTTTCTTACTTCCCCTCCATTACCTCTTTTTATTTCCTCTCCTATAATCCTGATCTTTCTCCACCACATACCCCAATTCACTCCCTTTCACTTACTCTCCACCATCACACAATCCTCTCTCTCCTTTCCCTTCTGCTTCTTTCTTCCTCACTCCCTCTCACTTACTCACCCATCACACCATTCTCTCTCTCGCTCTTTTCCCTTCTCCTTCTTTCACCTTCACTTCCTCTCACTTCTTCTCCTCCCATCACACAATCGTCTCTCTCCCTTTCCTTCTCCTTCTTCCTCCTTTACTTACTCTCACTTCTCCTCCACCAATCACACAATCCTCTCTATCCTTTTCCTTCTCCTTCTTTCTCCCTCATTCCCACTCACTTATTCTCCACTCATCACACCATTCTCTCTCTCCTTTCCCTTCTGCTTCTTTCTTCTTCACTCCCTCTCACTTACTCACCCATCACACCATTCTCTCTCTCGCTCTTTTCCCTTCTCCTTCTTCCCCCTTTACTTACTCTCACTTCTTCTCCACCATCACACAATCCTCTCTCTCCTTTTCCTTCTCCTTCTTCCTCCTTTACTTACTCTCACTTCTTCTCCACCGATCACACAATCCTCTCTCTCCTTTTCCTTCTCCTTCTTCCTCCTTTACTTACTCTCACATCTTCTCCACCAAACACAATCCTCTCTCTCCTTTTCCTTCAGCTTCTTTCTTCTTCACTGCCTCTCACTTACGCACCCATCACACCATTTTCTCTCTCTATCTCTTTTCCCTTCTACTTCTTTCTCCTTCACTCCCTCTCACTTACTCTTCACCCATCACACAATCCTCTCTATCCTTTTCCTTCTCCTTCTTTCACCTTCACTTCCTCTCACTTCTTCTCCTCCCATCACACAATCCTCTCTCCTCTTCCTTCTCCTTCTTCCTCCTTTACTTACTCTCACTTCTTCTCCACCATCACACAATCCTCTCTCTCCTTTCCCTTCTGCTTCTTTCTTCTTCACTCCCTCTCACTTACTCACCCATCACACCATTCTCTCTCTCGCTCTTTTCCCTTCTCCTTCTTTCACCTCCACTTCATCTCACTTCTTCTCCACCCATCAAACAATCCTCTCTCTCCTTTTCCTTCTCCTTCTTTCTCCTTTACTTACTCTCACTTCTCCTCCACCCATTACACAATCCTCTCTATCCTTTTCCTCCTCCTTCTTCCTCCCTCACTCCCTCTCACTCACTCTTCACCCATCACACCATTCTCTCTCCTTTCCCTTCTCCTGCTTTCACCTTCACTTCCTCTCACTTCTCCTCCACCCATCACACAATCCTCTCTATCCTTTTCCTTCTCCTTCTTCCCCCTTTACTTACTCTCACTTCTTCTCCACCATCACACAATCCTCTCTCTCCTTTTCCTTCTCCTTCTTCCTCCTTTACTTACTCTCACTTCTTCTCCACCGATCACACAATCCTCTCTCTTTTCCTTCTCCTTCTTCCTCCTTCTTACGCTCACTTCTTCTCACCCCGATCACACAATCCTCTCGCTCTCCTTTTCCTTCAGCTCTTTCTTCCTCACTGCTCTCACTTACTCACCCATCACACCATTTTCTCTCTCTATCTCTTTTCCCTTCTACTTCTTTCTCCTTCACTCCCTCTCACTTACTCTTCACCCATCACACAATCGTCTCTCTCCCTTTCCTTCTGCTTCTTTCTCCTTTACTTACTCTAACTTCTTCTCCACCCATCACACAAATCTCTCTCTCCTTTCCCTTCTCCTTCTTCCACCTTCGCTCGTGTTCTCAAACTGATTCATGCTCAGATTTCAGTTCCTAATTTATTTCTTCATTTAGAAGCCGCGTTACTGCTTCCAATGCAACTCATGCTGCTATTTTCCATGCTGATCTTTCCCATGCTGCTATTTCACATGCTGCTGATGCCTCAAGTTCCGCTTTTGCCGCTGATTTTTCAGCTGATTTCAAAGCTACTATGCTACAAAAACCAACACTAAACTAACAGAATTGTTCAAATGGGAAGCATTGGGTTATTCACATGTAAATCTGTCAGTTTAAAGTGAATCTTAGTGTATATACTGATGTCAACCTGAGTGTTGTTCACAGTGTTTAGACGCGTGTATTATACTGTTTCCACGTTACTCCACTTATCTGGCGTCTTTGGACATTGTTTTCAGTGCACGGAATTTGTACCCTTCGGATGACAATCCACTTTCTCGGGCGACTAACACGATGGCTAACGCCAGATTATTGGTGTGAGTCAGACTGCAATTATTGGTGCTCGTGTTGTTGAGAGCAGTCTTCAAATAATCACAAATCAGAGTGAATCTATTTATTGAAATTCACGTTGTGAAGTCAGCACCTGATCAACTTCATAATGTCATAGAGAAACAATAGCATAAGTAGATATCCCATGGTATAGGGCGTTTATGTCGCAACTTGTACTGTTATCTCAAGCCGATTACTGTCGATTATTGTAGATTTTTACTGTTTTGGCCGGGTGATAGTGTTCGAACTGACAATATAAGACTACCAGGTTAGACAGCTTCACGAGAACTACGTGGACTATCGGCTTGAGATAACAGTAAAAGTTGCGACATGAACGCCCTATACCATGGGATATCTACTTATGCTATCGTTTCTCTATGGTAATGTACAAGGAGATTTCAGTTATTTATTACGTTATTTAGTATTGTTTTTTTATTTCTAAATAATTCAATGTTTTCAAGCTTTGAAAACTTTACAGTTTACAGTTTGGTGCAATATTTTTATTCTCCTCGGTTTTCAATCTAATGGAATTATTCTAATTTTGTTTGTATATTTCTGGACTCGGGATTCGATTCAAAGTGAAGCGACATAACCTACCTTTTAGACATTGGCTTCTACTATCAGAATTTGGAAAGGGAACAGTTTTGGGGCTAGCCTGTTGGTCTTTTTCCAATCATCTATTTGATTTGTGCATTAATTAATGTAAATGAATAGATGAATAAAGAACAATACAACGATCGGAAAAGAACAAAAAAACAGGCTATTGTCCAAAACTTCTTCAATTTCATAGTTTAGTTTCAAATTGTCCAAATATAATACATAGGTTATGTTAGGTTAATATTCCATTGTTTTGGATTTTTCTCATAAAAATTGTAGGGTTTGACTTCAGGGTTGATATCTACTTTCGTACCTGTCCATCTTCTGATGTTTGAACTAGTACTCTCAAAAAAGGACAAATTATAGTGGTGTTGTCGTGCTAGAATGAGTCTGGTCATTTGAGCTGGCGTAAGTTAGTTTTTTATTTCCTGTTTATTTGTATTGCTTGAAAAAACAAATTTTTCTCATAAGAATAGTAGGGTTCGACTTTAGGGTTGATATCTACTTCTTCCTACCAGTCTATCTTCTGATGTTTGAACTGGTACTATTAAAATAGGACAAAATTAGTGGTGTTTTTCTTGCTAGAATGATTCTGGAAATTTGAGCTAGATATAAGCTACTTTTTTATTTTTCAGTTTATTTCCATTACTTCGAAAATGCTGATTTTTCTTATAAGAATAGTAGGGTTTGACTTTAGGGTTGATATCTACTTCTTTCTACCAGTCTATCTTCTGATTTTTGAACCAGTACTCTCAAAATAGGACAAAATTGCGGTGTTGCTCTTTCAAGGATAATTCTGTTCATTTGAGCTAGACATAAGCTAGTTTTTTATTTTCCTGTTCATTCCCGTTGCTTCAAAAATGCAGATTTTTCTTATAAGAATAGTAGGGTTCGACTTTAGGGTTGGGTTGATATGTACTTCTTCCTACCTGTCTATTTCCCTACCTGGTTCAGCGAACTCCATTTTATTAATCAATGATTTGATCTCATTTACCTGATAATTATTTTACTTTATCAATTTTCAGTTTTTTCTCTCAAATCTTCGTATTAATTGGAACATTCACAATATTTTCATTCACAAATAAATCTTCAGTTGAATTAATGAAATTAACGTTTTGGTAGAGAGTTAGTGGGAAGGGTATTTTGAATAATATTCTTTCCAAAGAGTGGACATTGATATGTCTAAAGTGACCGCCAATTTATGTAGATGCATAACAATATTATCTATAGCTATTACCCATTGCTTTTTTCATATCATATAGAGTTCAATAATCATTTTCTTATCTATATATGTAAATTCATCTATAATTTTTCTGTATTGTAAGCTATTGTATATAAGTTTAAAAGCCAGTATATGTTGTAATCTACTAAATAAAGTACTCAATCAATCTATCTTCTGATGTTTGAACTAGTACTCTCAAAATAGGACGAATGTAATCTACATTAAAATTATAATTATTTTTAATATGTGAATATTTCCTTTTCCTACAGTTACGTTGAAAAGTGGCCATTGCTGCACTGATTACAGAACGCAAAGAATCACTTTCCGCTCTAGTGCGGGAAAATATTTCTGCACTCCAGATTTGCAACATGGCAACGAAAAATACTTAGTAGGTTATATGGAGCAACAGTGCAGCAAAATCAAAATGAAGTTGGTAACAGTGACTGCTGTGGCTGCTATAGTAAGCAGAGATGCAACGAAGCACAACGCGCAAATTATTACATTAATATTATAACCAAGGGCAACCTTTTTATTCAATTTGACAATAAATTAAGGTTTTTATGAATAATAAAATTACACAGA
>NW_024092941.1:0-11740 GCF_014356525.2 Nilaparvata lugens | reverse complement strand
GCATGAGTTTTCTTTCTGGGAAACTAATGGGGGGTCCACCTCATCCTTGAGAAATAAACTTAGTAACCTCCTTCTCGTGCATGAGGTAGGTACCGCAGGTAACACATAGTCGAGTTATTTCATCTGTAGAACAGCTGTTTCGACGACTTTAAAAAAATCATCGAATTTCACAGTTTACACAAATGAAAAACTACTCTGAAAACAATTATATATACACATATACAGAAGTCTGATCGTAGTTTCAAATATGAGCAAGGAAAGTTCTGTGAGTGTACCACACCAGATTTGTTGGGGATGTTACAGTATAACATTGAAAGTGCATAAGACAATAATTATGCCGCTTCCACACTCTCGCCAAGTGCTCACAAATAATGACGATAGTGTGGATGCCTTCGATTTTTGTCCAGGCGAGCATCCACAAATATATCCCATCCAGTCAATCGTCACATTGCAGTGTGGATGGCAAGACCAATGTGGCCAAGCTAACCACCTTGGCAAGCGACTTGACGAGAGTGTGGACAAGGCATTATAATAATAGATTTATACTTTTAGATCACCTGTCAGCTGGATTATTAATTACATGCAATTAATAACAAAATGATACTTGAACTATTTATCTTGTATTTCCACTGCCTTCAATAGAACATCTGACAATATCAGCAGCATCTTGAGAGTGAGTTCTCCAGCCCGGTAAGCTCACTAGTTTAAGGGCCGAGACACACGAGGCAGTTTCTCATACGAGTAGACACGGCATGACATTACAGGAAGCTCTCTGATTGACCGATACGCCAACTCAATTACACAATCGGAGAGCTTTCTGTCCTGTCGTGCCTACACGTTTGAAAAACGCCTCGTGTGTTTCATTAAACGAATAAATTCGGAATTCTTCATCTTGTTTGTGATTTAATAAAATAGCAGTTCATCGAATGTGGAGTTGAATGTAAATTGCTGTAAATTTGTACTGAATCTTATTAGTTTCAGGAAGTGATTGATTAATTGGTACAGTCTGGGTCTTAATTTAATTTAGTCCAATCTACTTCACCATGAACACAAAAATAATACAAGGTTGTGACAGACAAAAACAATAACTATTATTTCTAAATAGAAATTGAAATATATTAGCCAATTTTTGTTTGTTGTAGAACGCTAGTCTTTCAAATCGATTTCATTGTTCATCCAGTGTTGAAATTCAATTAGTCTGTACGCTGTGCGAACCCTTCACCTTGCTTCAAGATGTCCGCTGGCCTCGCTGGCATATTTAAAATAATACAATTATTTTTTACTTCCATCTCTCTTTAGATAGTCGTAGAGTTATTGAAAAGTGTTTTAAAATTCATAAAATATCAGAGGGATTTTATCTTAATTAGAAACAGGCTCTCCGATAGGGGAAACAAGTTTTCTGGTAGTGAAATTATTTTGAAGTTTATTTGTAAAATTATCAAAGTGATTCAAGCCATCTTGAAATTTGGTTAGTTGATGGAAGGTCAAGGTGCCGGTTGCACAAAAGCCGGTTAAATTTTAATCATGATCACGAGAACCAATCAGAGAAGCCGTCTTATCAAAAAAACCTTGTTTGTGTCAAACGCAGCTCTCTGATTGGCTAATTAGGTGACTGTTGCAGAGTGCTATGGCTTGTCAATGACCACGTGACCGAAATACCGCTCGGTGATTTAGAATTTAAGAACTGTTTGAATTAATTATCGTATCATCACTGTAACTGATATTACTCTTCCTTGAGTCCTTGAGTACAATAAATATCAGACTTTTTTAATTAAAAATCTATAAGGATTAAATAGTATTGTGTTCTAAAATGAAAAGGCTGTCATAGTGAAAAAACTTTTACAGTAGGACACTAATACTTTATTACAACAAAAGATTAAAATATAAAAAGTTTTTACAGTGAAACATCACAAATATAATTATTATACTCGATCAATAATATGAACAAACATGTAAAAATTTTATAAACGTGATACTGTAATTTTTTAATCCCTTAAAAAAACTTTTATTTCAACCCCTGCTTCGAAGGATAGAATAACTATTTCTTTATGCTTTTAATAAATTTATTATTGCATCATTATAATAGAACTAAATTTTTTTATACAAACAGTAGAATTAAACAATCATGCTGCAGTCAATATTTAGGCTATATTTTATTCGTTTCACAAAATCGTATAGGGCCTATCACTCTCGATTGATAAAATAAAAAGTATTTCATCTTTCAAAGATATTTGTAAAGCGTTTACAAAAATATTTGATATTTTGATAATAAATTCATAAGTCACGTACATTCAGGATGATAAGGTTCATCATACTAGGAGTATAAGAATTTTAATGTCCGGTTGCACAAAAGCCTGTTAAATTTTAATCATGATTAAATGTCACGAGAAGGCTTCTCCGAAGATATAAGGCTTCTTTGATTAGTTCAGGAGGGATTCAATACGATTTAAATTCAACAGGCATTTGTACAACCAGGCCTTAATGTTTTAAAAAAAATGATTAAGCATCATTAAATAGAATTACAAACTATTTTATTTCCTGATGAAACATTTAAGAAGCACCTGCCTGCCAGCCTCAACTGGAAGTATCTGAAATCACCTTTCAATAAAATTGCAGTAAGTTTATCTATCAAGTCATTAACTATAAATCTAATATATAGTACCTATATATAGTAACTGTAAAATCTCAATGAAGTACCGGAAATGTGGAGCCTTTTTTAAAGTCTTGACAACTTATAGTACCTATTTGAAAACTGTGAAATGATACTAAACTGTCAGTAAAAAGATACTAAAATCTGCTGCACGCGGTACACGTTTAGTAGACGTAGGTACACGTAGAGGCAGCATATTATTTAGTATATTGATGAATAATCTATCATATGTATATTTTATTGATGTATATTATGAATTTCTGTTTATACTCACGTATGTTGTCCACTTGTTTCCATTGGAGAATGGACACGGCTTCAATGCCATAGTAGAACATGGACAGATACTTGATTGCATTGAAAGGAAACGGCACATTACTGCAAAATACAATTAAAGAATGATCTGGCAACGTTGTGGAACGATAAAAAGTGATTGCCCTATCTGCTTTGTCAAACGATATACAAGAATAGCAACACCAATATTAATGTAGACTACTGCCATTATAAATTTGGCACCTCACTATACACGTGGACCTCACTATATAGGTACGATAGTTTTAGAAGATAATATTGGTAAAATATTCTATAGTTAGGTATAATTAAAAACGTATTTTAAAGCCTTCCAAACTATGAAAATATATTACAGGAAACTTGATGGTTTCATAGTAAGGAATCGTACCGTAGTTTTTTGTGTGGCAATGTATCTGTCTAAATACATGACAAGCGGTTTTCTCATTCAGTTTTTTATTCCCTCTGATATTTTGCCTGAAATACAGTTAGCTTTTCCCTTAGCTAATGACAATAGAATTGCGAAAAATAACTCACACAAAATTGATGAAACATAATTCAGAAAATCGTGAACTCTTCATAACCTCTGGACTGTTTATTTTAAATTGAGATTAAAAACAGTTTTGGGTGAATGCATGTATTTTTACATGTATTCTATCTATTGCCTATGAATGAGAAAATAAATAAACAAATTGATAGATTACTAACCTCAACGACATGTAGATTCCACAGAAAATCTGCTCAATTTATTGGTACTGACGCCAATGACCCAGTGGCAACCGATTCAAATGTGACCGAAATCAGGCAGCCTGCAAACGTAACAAATACGCACATCATTTCACAGGAAAAACTAAAAAAAAATCTATGAAGTAATTCTATTGAATAATGGCTTCTCCTGTCCTACTCTACGGAAGGGTTGTATTCTTTATTCCTAGTTCATAATTTTTTTCCCTGATAAAACAACGATATTTATTTCATTTTTTATTCATTATTTTTCATCTTATTGAGCTATGTTTTTGTTATCTTAATATTTGTGATTGTGAATTTGAATAAATAGCATTTGGATTTGATTCAAAGCTGCAAAGATGCGATTCCGCTGTAGAATTAAGGGCTGCGATCGGAGAGAACATTTTAGAAATGAATTTATCCGATCAGAGCTGGGAATATACTATTTGAATAAAAGTTACAGAATACCGGATTCAATAAAAGGGACATATAAAAAGAATGTCTGCAGAAAGGTTTCCCCTACTCGTATTTAATTATAAACCTTTAGGTAGAAAATCAATTGGAATCCAGCTTAAAAGATTGGGCCCGGTTGCACAAAAGACTACTACATTTTTAACCTATTACGATTAAATGCCACGAGAACCAATCAGAGAAGGCTTTACCATAAAGAAGTCTCCTCTTATTGGTTCTCATGATTTTAAATCACAATTCAAAATCAACAGGCTTTTGTGCAGCAGGGTCTTGAAGTCATACGAACTGTGACCTATCAATTGTTTCTTTCCAAAATAGCAGGTAACCAGTGCTCCGCAAGGGTATAACTGAAACATTTATAAACTGAAAACTTGAACACTTGAAGAATTTGAAATAGGACTATAACCATCCTTGAAAAATCAAGAATCTATAATGCAAAATTTCAAGTTAATCATTTGAGTAGTTCAGACGTGATGATGCGTCGTCATTCGTGAATTTCCTATCCCGTACTAGTATAAGCCGATTTTCCCCTTTATAATATTTATAGATAGATTTGATGGAATTATTTG
This sequence comes from Nilaparvata lugens, assembly GCF_014356525.2. Taxonomy (NCBI): domain Eukaryota; kingdom Metazoa; phylum Arthropoda; class Insecta; order Hemiptera; family Delphacidae; genus Nilaparvata; species Nilaparvata lugens. The sequence continues at coordinate 7,039 of NW_024092941.1, read as the reverse complement.
AAAATTGAATTTGAACTGACCATAAGCTGTGGCGGTGATAGCACATGATATGACTGGTATACAGAACTGGATGCAAGCCACTAGCCACTACTCCTCCAAACAGACCAGCTATGTAGAAGGTGAGCGCCGAATAAAGGATTGGCTCGATCAGAGACCTTGGCAACTGAAAAAATAAACGAAAATTAATCAATATAACCAGATTAATAACAATAGGATAGAGGAATTCATTAGAGTAGTGTGAGTGTGCCATACCAGATTTATCTATTATCATAAATTGTTTTTATGTTTTCTATTGTTATTAATCTGGTTGCTGAATAGAGGATTGGCTCAATCAGAGCCCTTGGCAACTGAAAAATTCACAAAAAATAATCATTATAAACACATTATTAAGAATAGAGAAATTAAAAACAATTGATGATAATAGATAAATCTGGTGTGACACACTCACACTAATACTATAGAGAAAAGATAGCATAAGTCCCATGGTTTTGTATCAAATTATGGCGTTGTGTATCAAGTTGAGATGATACTGTATCAAGACTTGACCTATTCCGGACTATAAAAACCTTATCTAAATTTGGGAGAGGAATAGTACAAGGTCACCTTATTTTTTTCTCTCCCTATCATTTTGAATCAATAACGAATTATGTTGAGATGATACTGTATCACATTGTGTTGATACTGTATCGTGTGTGGTGGTACTGTATCATTTTGTGTTGATACAGTATAAAATTAAATTCAATTTATTCAAAACTTTATACATTACATAGTAAAGGCGATACATTAGATTGTAACATTAATATGAGAAACAAGTAAAAAGTAAATGAATAACTCTATGCTTGGACGATATAATTAATTTGCGGCATTCATGGCATCATACAATCAAAATAGATAGGTATGAAAAGAATGGTGCATGTGGTTGTAGGAGAAGGAAAAAAGCAATAGGTAAGAAACGGACCATGAGGAGCAATATCACTAGACATAAGGAGACAGCAACAGAGCCTCCGCATCCGCCGGGCCAATACTGAGAAGCCACCTGAGTAATTTTTATTTCACTCCCTGAGTTCTTTATGTTGGAGAGCAGTGCTGTGGGAGTGCTTATTTTCTTATTTGATTTATGCCTCAGGACAGCTGTTTTTTCACATTTTCTTGACGTGTCCCAGTAGTAAGCTTAACTTTAGTGATCCCTTTTATGGACCAGTCAAGGAAAGGTTATAGAGGGAAAAGTTGGGAAGACAATTTTTGACCCCGCAGTTCTGTTTAGGGTAGTAAAGGAGGTAAACATATCAAAAGTCCCTACCCCTACCCAATGTGCTAAGGGGGTGGGGGTGTTTTAAAGGTACCATTTCTTGGTTCCTCGCATAAAACTCAAAAATTATATATCCTAAGGGCTTGACTGTCATATAACAAATATTATATTGTCATTTAACATAATTTCCTACAATATTCATATTCTACAACTTTTTTCATATCTCCTCTAGTTTTCGAGATATCCGCTCTTGAATCAGGTGTGACATTTTTGAAAAAAAAAACATGTTTACTATCAATTTTTTTTATTTTTGCTCTTATAATTTTTTAAAAATCGATGGGGAAAATCCATGCTGATTATAAGCTTATAGAGCATTAAATTCTTTCCAATTTGAAGTATGATTTTACACTTTTACGAATTTCCCTAGATCTTTTGCAGCAGCTTTAGTGTTGAGTGTGAAATCTCCATTTTTGCAACAATAGACCAATAATTGATAAAGGAATTTGGAGGGGAATTTTTTGAACAAAATTTTTTATTTAGAACCTTTGTTGAGACTAGTCAGGAGGAGAACATATTATGAAAAGTCATCATTCCTAACTCATGTGCTAAGGGATGAGGGTGGTTCAAAAGTTGCATTTTTCAGTGTTTTGCTTCCACGCTCATATCTTAGCACATTGGGTAGGGGTGGGGACTTTTAATATGTTTACCTCCTCACTACCATAAACAGAACTGCAGTGTCAAAAATTGTCTTCCAAACATTTCTCTCCATACCCTTCTTTGAGCATTCATTGCCATGATTACTGTAGTTGATTTCCCTCGCGAAAAGAAAATGGTGTACTTGAGAAAGGGTTATTTATCTTGAAGAATTTCTCAAGTTGAGGCTGGACGACTGCTTCAACCACCTTTCCAAAGATTGGAGATTATAGTGCACCAATTAATAATGCTATTAGAAGGAATATTGAAAAAATCTGAAATAAAAAATACTATTTAAAGATATTATTTTGTTCATTGGAGATAGAAGTTTATTTCAAGAAAAACCTGAATGGATTGAACATTCTATAAATAGTTTTTATTGTTTTTCTTATAAAAAGGTTCTCCAAAAAAGGGGTATTATGTAATTATTCTTCAATTAACAAATCGAATAGGAATAGCCCTCATAAAATACTTTATTGGCCATCAAAAATTGATAGAATGAATGAAAATTTTCAAGTAATTTATTGAAATGTTTGATTATAATATTGATTAATTTTTCAATTACAGTAACTTAATTAATTAAAAATGGCAAAGAAAAATAGTCGATTCATGTCCTGGTAAATTGATGAAACATTTTGAAAGCTATATAGGTAACTACTTACTTGCAATGAGAATTTTTATTTCATTCCGTTTTCAGTAATATTATGAGGATTTTTTTTTCATGAATATTACTGCCAAGCAGGGCTAGATTTAAACCGGTGCACAACAGAGCTGAACACTATTAGTACCTACCTAGGCATATATTCAGCAGTTTAATTTTATCCCAGTTAATACATTTAAGAGAATTTAAATCCTATTCTAATCCTGTATGTTATGTTTGCTGTCTTTCAACTAAAACTAAACATGAAAATGAATCGTCATCATGATATAAAATACTATTGACCTAATGCTGATGATTTTTATTTAAACATGACACAGAAAAAATTTTGTTTGAATAGTAATCAAAATTGATACAAATGGGCCAATTTTATTAGATAAAGAAAAAAATTTTCCCGGGGGAAGACTACAGTATACTCCCTTCCCCATGGGAGACATTCCATACCCTCCCGGAGCATAGCTCCGGTACTTTCTTGTGTCAAGTATCAAATAATTAACTATGCTTTTTTAGATTTCTATTTAAAAAAATATTATGCACATAATTATATTATAGCCTACCTGTATGGGCCTACAATATAGAATGCAGTTATTATAAAAGATATTGTATCTTATCGCTCAAAACGATGAAAGATTCAAGGCTGCTACCGTACTCCTTTAAACCAGTGACCGCACTTGAACTGGCTCTGCTTAATAATCGAACCCCACCTTGGAATAATATTATATCATATCCATCAAAAATATTGATATATTATATCCTTTCCATGTCCACATCATCATTTCACATACTGTACCCGCTCTTTCGAGGAACACGTTCAGTAAAAAACTTCCACAACAAATAGGAAAAACAGACTATCATAAAAATTTTCAATTCTTAATAACGTATAAATCATTTGCGCTCTTTATTTATTGTTTAAAAAATTATATTTTAGTTTTTTATATCGACATCTTCTATAAAATTATTGAATAAAATCTCAATGCCCATTGCAACTTCAAATTCAAAATAATTAATCACAGTTATATCTATGCAATATTGTAAATAAGACAAAAAAACTCACGTCCCTTAAAATAAGAGTGCCGTCTCTGGTGGATGTGCTGCCACATTTCCACTTGTTCGTCAAGTAAATTTAAGGGCTCATTTCCGAGCTCGGGATTTAGCTAAGTTCTAGACTTTAAACAGCTGGAGCCAGAAAATTGGCTTTCCGAAAAAGGGCGTATTCGTAGTTTTTATGGTAATCTTCATTTTCTCATTTCTATAATTATTGGAGACGTTTATTGCCTTGACGAAATGATACATTTCTAAATAATTCAAAATAGGTAGCTGAAACTTTACACTATTTTCTCTTTATTTTATTTTGTGTTCAATTTTATAGTTTTTCAAAATTTAATTTAAACGTGGACTACGACGACGCCCCGTTTTGGAAAGCCAATTTTCTGACTCCAGTTGTTTAAATTCTAGAACTTAGCTAAATCCCGAGCTCAGAAACTGGCCCTAATATTTTATATTTTCAAATCACTCCAATTATTCCAGTCCGTTCATTCCATTCAGCTGTATGTATGAGTGAATCAACGAAGTTGATAAATTGTGACCCATTAAAAAAATATGATTCCACCTCTTGGCAGGATATAATTAGCAACGTCCCGTCCGAATCCCTCCTCACAGGGATAATAAACCGATTTTCAGTAGCCGCTACCAGGTCTAGTAGACGCCAAAAGTAGATTTAAATAATAACAATAGAGTACTTAAAGTGAGAAAACGGAAAAAATGACATGAATTCAATAATTATAATTAATGCTGTTTAATTCATAGTTAGTAAAAAATAGACTCAATTACAATTTTACGATATAATTCTAAACAAAAACACTTATTTTAGAGGCAAAATAATCAAATTATTAAAAAGATTACCATTACACTACTTCAACAAACAGAGTGCCCCAATATTAGATTTATCAACTTGTAGGTTATACAATTCAAGAGATTTAGGTTATTACAGAATGACCCAAAAAGAATGGTCGGCTTTTAAGTGACTATAACTAGAATAATTTCCAACATACATTTTATTTCTATATATTATGAGCTTGTTCAATTGTCTAATTTCAGAAAACGTCATAATTAACAAAACTGCTTCAAAGTCGTCGACGTTCCATTAGGTGGCGTGATTATCTTTTGGCCTTTGTTTGCCACTCTTCCTTTACAGTATTATGTATGTTAATTATGACGTTTTCTGAAATTTGACAATTGAACAAACACAGCAATATAGAAAACTAAATGTATGTTGGAAATTATTCAAGTTATAGTAATTTAAAAACCGACCATCCTTATTGGGCCATTCTGTATCTTACAACAACACACAACGTTCACATTACACATAAGGAACTAATTTTATCATCGGAAGAAACATAAATTATCAGCCATTCTAAATTAGGATATTTATTGAGAACAATATTTTCAATAAGTCAAAATCACACTGATTATCCAGAAGCGAAATGCTAGTTGCAATTCAATACAGAAGTGGAATTAGTGTTAATCTAGCTCTAGAAGATCCACATTTACGAGTAACATTTTGAATGAATAACGCAACACATTGAAAAAACTGGTTATTTATATAGTAATCAGTCTCCTACTATTTACATTTTATTTTACATACTACTTTATTCATTTCATTTACATTTATGACAGACTGGCACACTGTCAAACGAGAGAAGGAGGTAGTAATTTCAAGCATCTTTTAAAATGAAATGTTAGTAGCAAACAGATTACTAAATAAATAACCATGTTTCTAGTTTTAAAAAAGCATTTAAAATGATGTAGCACACAATGGGTGTTAACAATATTAGAGTTACAACCCCTAAGTCACCCCCTTCCTTATGAGGGGTTGAAATTCAGTTGTACGTCAAAAGGTAGAGTATTCGTCCAATAACTTATCATGAAAGTTACAGTATTATAACTACAACAGTCTCCAACTTATTGAAGGGTTCCCATACATTATGACTTACTCTGTATAAATACATTTTCAACTCAACTAACTTAACTACCGTATATGATATGTGCAGAATAATAGTTTCTTCGTGTAGATACCTCTCCAGCCGCTTCCAGTAGAATGGGAAATTATCAATTATAAAAACAACTTCCTCACTTTACCAAAAGCGGCCCAGAGATCCTTGTTTGTCAGCTATCTTGTTAACAATAAGTTAATACAAAAGTGGTGAGTCTTTTTTCCTATTACATGAATATTAATTTCATTTATTGACTGATGGAAATATCGGTATGGATCGCTAACGATTTTTCATCACTGTATAAAAAAAATATTAGAAGTTCAATTCAAATTTATGTTTAAGTAACTTGAAAGTAAAGCAACAAGGAGACATAATTTTAGGGCCGGCCTCCGAGTTCGAGATTTAGCTTAGTTCTAGTCTTTAAACAGCTGGAGTCAGAAAATTGGCTTTCCGATATGGAGACTGGAGAGTAGTCATGGTTTTTAAGATATTTATTTTCTCATTTCTAAAATATTGGAAACATTCTTTCTTGACAAAATGAAGCATTCCTAAATAATTAAAATAGCTGAAACTTTACACAATTTAGTCGTTATTTTATTTTGTGTTCAACTTAAGTGTTTTTGGGAAATTTAATTTAAACGTGGACTACGACGAGGCCCCGTTTCGGAAAGCCAGTTTTCTGACTCCAGCTGTTTAAAGTCTAGAACTTAGCTAAATCCCGAGCTCGGAAACCGTCCCTTAAAATATTTTTATGGTAAACTTCATTCGCATTGATCTGGCAAAAACCCATGCACAATTCAATTCTGGGTGATTCACAACCGAACAAAGATAATTCAAGAAACATAAATTCGGGTTGACCGTCACCTTTTCAAGTAATTCATCTAGCACTTCAATCTCAAGGGTTTACTATAAAATGAGGATTATTGACATATCGGAGATGTTATCAATTGACTTATTATAGCATGGTAATCCAAGTCTGAGCAGAAGTAATCTATGATGAAGCCTGGTGTATAGACTAGATTTTTTTTAAGATTTCGTCTTGGAGACTTCAGGAGGGAGTATAAGACAAGTAATTCTTATGAATACTCAAATTCCATACAGTACAGAACAGTCAAAGTGTATAAATCACCAATCCATACGGAATAGTCAAGTGAAATAGATGGTGATATTCTTGGTTGTGTGGTATAATAGCAAGTTCCGTTGAAGCGGCGACAAACCAGTTCAACTGAAACAGGAGAAAAAAGCGATCAGAAACAACAGCAAAATACCAAGGAATAATAAGCTTTTAATGAAATTTGTTATTACTTCATTACAAGGCATATAAGTGCTGAAATTATTAAATATTGAATATGAAAAATATTCAATATATGAATATTTCTTGTAACCGGTGGAGGGTTTTATCATAGCCACCTCTAATACAAGGCCCCGGCCTTGCAACGTCGCAGC
>NW_024092940.1:0-13966 GCF_014356525.2 Nilaparvata lugens | reverse complement strand
TTCCTCCTCCTCTACATTTTCATATTACCTTACTCCACATCAGCAGGAAATGAAAAAGCTCAAAGCTTACTTCACTGGGAATGAGACTTAAAAAAAATGTTTGAATCTAAAAGAATGTAAAAAACTTTATTCTAATCTATTTTCTTGTAAGGATGGTCTTTGAATCTAAACTTCTTCTTCATCTTCTTCTTCTTCTTCTTCTTCTTCTTCTTCTTCTTCTTCTTCATCATCTTCTTCTTCACGATGGTTAGTCCATGGATTTCATGATTTTTTGTAAAAAATAATAGAAATTGGGGTACCTTAATTTTTTTTCGGAAAGCAATACTTTCCTTACCTATGGTAATAGGGCTAGGAAAGTAAAAATCGCTCAAACTGTGTGATCTTATAGTATTTGATGCGAGAAACACGAATCTGGAATCATATTTGCAAAATTCCCTACAGTTCAGGAGATATGACCATTTGAAAATTTGAAAATTTTATGTTTGTAGATACATAACTCACTCTGTATAGTAGCTGGGGGTGCCAAATTTGGCTCTTACATTTTCCCAGGTCGAGCTTCATCTATGATGCAAATTTAAGCCGAATCTGAGATCCTTTTTCTTTTAGTTTGTTTCACGATGGTTAGTCCTATCACTACATCTTCTCAAACTCTACCTGCAATTCTACATAACTCACTCTCACCTCTCTCTTTCTCACTCACTCTCTCTCTCTCTCTCTCTCTATATATATATATAATATATATTTGTTGTATATCTTTTTGGAGGATCATTGTGATTTAGAGTAACATTATGATTACTTTCACGATGATCCCACTTTTAAAATTTTTTGGTAGAGAGTTAGTGGGGAGGATATTTTGAATATTCTTTCCGAAGAATGGACATTGACATATCCAACTTCCGCCAATTATGTAGATGCATAACAATATAGTTTTACTAACTAATAACTATTACCAAGCTTTTTCATATCATATGTAGTTCAATAATTATTTTCTTAGTCTATATTATGTAAATTCATCTATAATTTTGCTGTTATGTAAGTATTGTATATAAGTGTAAAAGCCAGTATATATTGTAATCTACATAAATAAAGTACTCAATCAATCAATCAATCAATCTCTCTCTCTCTCTCTTTGGTAGAGATTTGGGGAGGATATTTTTAATATTCTTCCCAAAAAATGGACATTGATATGTCCAAAGCTCCGCCAATTTATGTAGATGCATAACAATATGATTATTATCTATAGTTATTTATTACAAATTGCTTTTTTATATCATATACAGGTTCAATAGTTATGTCCTTAGTCTATATTATGTAAATTCATCTATAATTTTGCTGTATTGTAAGCTATTGTAATAAGTGTATAGCCAGTATATATTGTAATCTACATAAATAAAGTACTCAATCAATCAATCAATCTCTCTCTCTCTTTCTCTCTCTCTATATTATATATATATATATTTGTTGTATAGTTTTTGGAGGATCATGTGTTTTAGACTAACCTTATGATTACTTTCACGTGATTCCACTTTAAAATTTTTTGGTAGAGAGTTAGTGGAAGGATATTTAATATTCTTTCCGAAGAAGGACCGATATGTCCAAAGCTCCGCCAATTTAGTAGATGCAAACAATATAATATTATCTATAGTTAGTATATTACAAATTGGCTTTTTCATCATATGCAGTTCAAAATCATTTTCTTAGTCTATATTATGTAAATTCATCTATAGTTTTGCTGTTATGTAAGCTATTGTATATAAGTGTAAAAGCCAGATATATATTGTAATTACATAATAAAGTACTCAACCATCAATCAATCTCTTTGGTAGAGAGTAGTGGGAAGGATATTTTTAATATTCTTCCGAAGAATGGACATTGATAGCTCCCCAATTTATGTAGATGCATAACAATACTAATAATAACTATACCAATTGCTTTTTCATATCATATGCAGTTCAAAATCATTTTCTTAGTCTATATTATGTAAATTCATCTATAATTTTGCTGTTATGTAAGCTATTGTATATAAGTATAAAAGCCAGTATATATTGTAATCTACATAAATAAAGAACTCAATCAATCAATTTTCCTCTCCCTTTAGTCTTAATGTGGTTAGATGGGTTGGATGGCCAATGTAACTGCAAAGTACAACCTGATCGTTCAGTCAGATAATATAACCAGCAAAAATTAGCAGGAAATTCTTTCCTTTTACACACATGAAATCAGACAAGTCATCGACTATAATACACGTGTTTTTTCCTGGTTCCTTGTTAACTCATCCTATCAGTGCGTTATAAGCATTACATGGTGAAATGCAAATGATTTTTGAAGTACACTTGTAAAAAGATACCGCTAATTTGATTTGAATCTCCAGTCTCAAACTCTTTTTCATGATACGTCTCAATACATCGGTTATTCTTGGTATAAGAGTGAATACATTTCTTAATACTGGAAGTTTTTGACCGAGCGAAGTAAGGTCTAAGATTCAAGTCGACGGTTTGGCATTTCTCTTAATGTTTAAATGTTTGAATATTTGAATGTTTAAATGTTGCGAAACGTGGTAATAGATTTTCATGAAATTTATTAATTACATTTATTACATTCCTTAATCACAACATCAAATTAATGATTGGGAGAGAATCAACAGGATAAACCCAAAACTGTTCCTCTCCCTAATTTTGATAAAAATAGTATGAAAACCCTTTTATAAAGATCACAAAAATGTACAGTCCAAATATACATTATACTAAAAATTTTGTATGTCGGTTGATCAGAAAGATGAAACAAATTATTATTACACTTGAAAGTGCATTAATAAATTGAAAAATATTAAAAAACTTGATAAATCTGAAGCCAGGAAAATCACAAAAACATTCACTATCAGCATATGATCGTACTGTGTGACGATATGTTTTGATTTGAATTTATTTAAATTTGACAGGTATGTTCCTTTTTTAATTGCGCGTCGACGTATATACACGGTTTTTGGAAATTTTGCATTTCAAGGATAATATAGAAGGAAGAATGAACCTCCTTCATACGCCAATATTAGAGTAAAAATCAGACTATAGAATTATTCATCATAAATCAGCTGACAAGTGATTAAACAGATGATTGTGTGGAGAAGCCAGTCTATTGGTGTATTTCCATAAGGTCTATAGTTTCAATTGGATGAGAATACTGCGTGAGGTCTACTGTTCACAGAACTACCAGTAATTATATGATATACCAATAATATTGTTAATACCAATAATGCAATCCCACAGAAGAAGGAAAAACTAATGTTGTTTACTCCTTGCTAAAAACGATTTTTGATACTTTTTCAGACATACGAGAATTTATTATAAAAAAATTCCGATGAAATTCCCACACCACATGAGATTCCATGACTTAATGACTAATTTTCCTCTTGTAATAAGCGAAATATACAATTTATTGTTTCAAATGAGGTAACTTATCTCAGGTTATTATCACTGTAACTCTCTTCACTGTACGGTTGGATGAAGAAGGAGGAGAAGAAGAAGAAGATGAAGAAGAAGAAGGAAAAAGAGGAGAAGAAGAAGAAGAAGAAGAAGAAGAAGAAGAAGAAGAAGGAGGAGAAGAAGAAGAAGAGAAGAAGAAGAAGAAGGAGAAGAAGAAGAAGAAGAAGAAGAAGAAGAGAAGAAAGAAGAAGAAGAACAAGAACAAGAGAAGAAGAAGAAGAAGAAGAAGAAGAAGAAGAAGAAGAAAAAGAAGAAGAAGAATAAGAAGAACAAGAAGAAGAAGAAGAACAAGAACAAGAACAAGAACAAGAACAAGAAGATGAAGAAGTAGAAAAATTTGGGAAGAAGATGAAAGAGGAAACCATATGAAGATGAAAAAAGGAAGAGGAGAAGTAGGAAGAAGGAGGAAGACAAGAGAAGAAAAAGAAGTAGAAAAATAGGGGAAGACGATAAAAAAGGAAACCATGCTAATTAAAAAATACTGCTCTCTCAACTTTGACAGAAGTGTTATATCGGAGACGAAAAGTTTATGCTTTGAAAATACTGTTCGATATAAAGTTCCTGTTATTACGTAATTATGACGTTCTTTACGAATGTTCCATAATAGGAACGGAATACTGTAACTGTAAGAAAGAATACATTTCCATGTTTGTATTCTCATCTAACTGAGAAATAGTATATTTCGCACCTAGGGCCGAAAATGGGACTTTTCCGGCTCGAAATCGGTTTTCAAGTCCGAGGCCGTAGGCTGAGGACTAGAAATGATTGAGAGCAGGAAATAGTATATTTCGCACCTAGGGCCGAAAATGGGACTTTTCTGGCTCGAAATCGGTTTTCAAGTCCGAGGCCGTAGGCCGAGGATAGAAAGATTGAGAGCCGGAAAAAACATTTTTGCCCATGGTGAGAACGTTATTTTTCGCCACACAGGAAAATAAACAATATATATGAGAATAATTGTCTATTATAAGCACTCCGAAAGCAAAAGAGGGAAGGTCATAGCTCTAGCAAATCTGAGGTAATCTGAATATCAGGAAATTGTCAAGTATTTTTATTTTTATTCTGATTTGTCTAAATAACCTAAAAGATTTGTTCAATTATGTGGGAGGTTGAGTTTATACTTTTTTATTCTTTCAAATGACATAAGATGATATTTATAAAGTTTTATATGAATAATAAACTCAAATAATGAAAAGTTTTTTGATCAGATGTTTTAGCACACTTGAAATTTGGCCAATCTGTTAGCGGCCGGAAAGGGTTTTCTTTCTGGCCTAGGCCGGAAAGAAACCTGTTCTGACGTCAGACGAGAGTCGTCTGCAAACAATGTCTTTCAGATCTACGTAAGGACTGGAAAACATCTACTTTCTGTTCAGTGTGGCGAAAATACTTTATTGATGCTAGAATTGGAAGTAAAACCAAAGGCCTATATACGATATACCCAAGGCGTTGCACCTCTCAGTCTGCTAGCGATATCTGGTCGTTGGTTCGAATCCCGCCGGTAGGCATGGACGTTTGATCATCTCATCGAATCACCCTTGCACTTTCCATCACCCACGCATTTGCAAAAAAACTCACGTGGGCATCATCAACTATGAAAATCTTACACCATAGTGTCAAAAGAATATACTTCGCTGGGACTTCTTAAGAACATCCTCAGCCAGTAACCAGCTACTGTACTTTAGAGAGGTCCACATTATAATGGCAGTATTTGATTAACATTTGTGTCGCAATCCTTGTCATTCGTTCGAAAAGCCAGATAGCGCTATCCTTCTATAGCTCCGCAACGATACCATATCGTTTTACCACCTTGTAGAAATATAATGAATTGAAACAAAATAGTCAATCCCAATTAAAAAGTGTATCTATATATATATAAAAGCGAAATGGCACTCACTGACTGACTGACTGACTCATCACTCGCAGAACTAAAAATCTACCGGACCAAAAACGTTCAAATTGGTAGGTATGTTCAGTTGGCCCTTTAGAGGCGCACTAAGAAATCTTTGGCATATTTTAACTCTAAGGGTGGTTTTTAAGGGTTTAAAGTTCGTCTTTTTGAATGTATATTCTTAATTATAATTGAAAATGTCCATACCGTATGTTAATATAGAACTATAATCTAGTGAGAGTACCTCTTCGAAACAGTTGTTAACTGGTAACTAAATTAATAATTTTGTCAGGTTGGCATTAAGTTGAGTTGACTTTGTTAGGTTGGCACCAAGTTGAAGATTGGAATGCATTTATCGCGGAAAAATTGATTGGGCACTGCTACTTCAATCAGAGCTATTCCTGGGAATATTATATTACTAGCTGTCAGGCTCGCTTCGCTCGCCATATCCGTTTAGCCAGACGTTTAGTCTGGACCCCCGACTGGATCGTCCTAACATATGATAATAAAAATGCTCAAATGAAAAATGCAGGCGAGCAAAGCGAGCCTGCTGATCTCATTCTTGGACAATCCAGTCTGGGGTCCAGGGGGCGGAGCCCCCTGGCTAGACGGATATGGCGAGCGAAGCGAGCCTGACGGCTAGTCATTTAATAATTGAAAGATAGGTTTCCTCTATTTATTTATTCTTATGGCTTTTATCGGCAGAGAGATCCTTTCGGATGTTCTGACTTAGATTTTCTTGACGATTAACATAACATTTTTTTATAATTGATCATATTAAACAAGAATAAACAGTTGATATCACATCATAAATCAGGTTTTTGGACTCAGGGGACCTTGAAACGTATAGAAAACTTGGAATTGGAGTACCTTAATTTTTTTTGGAAAGCAATACTTTCCTTACCTATGGTAATAGGGCAAGGAAAGTAATAATATACCGGTATAAGCTATCGTCCATAGAAGGCAGGGGCAAGGCAGAGAGAATCGGTAACGCTGCTCTCTCATCTTTCTCCACCGCCATTATAACGTGGACCTCACTGTAGAATCTGAATTTTCAACAGTCAGTTTTGGTTGGATGATAAACAATGTTCAAATTTATAATAAATTCTGTCAGTTTAGAGTGGATATCACTTTCAAGTCTTGTTCCGATTACATAAGTGTGTAAGCAGGATAGCACCTGTTAGTGGGAAAAGAGAGAAAATTAGACATAGGGATAAAGAGGGAGTGAGAAAGAGAGAGTGAGAGAGAATGAGTGAGGGAGAGGGAGTGATAGAGTTAGTGAGAGAGAGTGAGAAAGAGTAAGAAAGAGTGTGAGAGCGGGAGAGAGTGAGAGAGAATTTAAGCAGACTGGTCACTTTGATATGGATGATACCCTTGAACAAACTATGACCTCTCTTGTCTCTTGTCTCTTCCCCACTCCTATGTTCCAATATTTATCAACCACTTTTCCTCCAAAGTTTGTTTCCTCGGCCCCCTCTCTCATTGATTTTGCTCATCCTTTTTTGTTTTCATTTTTTCTCTTAATATGCTCTCTGCTTCCTTCACTTATTCATATACCTGCTTATTCTGTAAACTTCAATCAATTCATCTTTTGACAAACAATATCCTGTTTTATCTACTTCTTCTTATTCTCATTCTTTTTCTTCTTCTTCACCTTCTTCTTCTTCTTCTTCTTCTTCTTCTTCTTCTGCTTCTTCTTCTTCTTCTTCTCTTCTTCTTCTTCTTCTTCTTCTTAGTCTTCTTCTTCTCTCTTCTTCTTCTTCTTCTTCTTCTTCTTCTTCTCTTCTTCTTCTTCTTCTCTTCTTCTTCTTCTTCCTACTTCCACCACCTCCTCATCCTCCTCATCATCCTCCTCTACTCCTCCATCTACAACTCCACCTCCGCCTTCTCTACACCCATCTCCACCACCTCCTCATCATCCCATCATCCTCCTTCTTCTCTTCTTCTCATCCTCTCCAGATCACATTGACAAGGTGTGCGCAGATAGAGAAGGATAGCGCTATCCGCCTTGTCCAATGATAGGCAAGGATAGCAACACCAATGTTGATCAAATACTGCCATTATAACGTGGATCTCACTCTTTATTGGAGGTCATTCACTGGTCAACTCAATAAATTTATGATGACGCATGCGCATTCTAGCGGTCAGCGTCCGAACTTCTAAGAGGAAAACGCCGAAAATTCGCACAACACAGTACCACAAAAATGACTGGCTATAAATTACAATCAGAAACCGACCCTAGACTTGAATTCACTCTAAAATATCAGTATTAATCAAATAGGAAGTGTGTGTGATATCAATGGAGATTGGTGACAACAGTATGATATGTAACTTATTTTAGAGCTTGTAGAATACATTTTTTTAAGTTGCCGATTACTGGAATCCGAATAGCAGTGGAATTTCGAATTGTTGTATTTTTGTAATTTGTATTTTTCGATTTTTATTGGGTGAACCCCTAGTCACGTGTAAGCGGTTCCTTTAACGGTCAAGATTTGGAGGAAAATACTTTGAAAATTTCGCCAAAAAATGGAATTGTATTCCTTTTTTCTTTGATCAAGAGCAGGAGATTCTTCCCTGAGGATGAACAGTATGTAAATTGACAACGTTAGTGTCCTGGATATTCACAGAGATGAACGAAATATCGTCATCCAATCTCAGCTGTTTTCCTTGCATGAAATCTAGCCGGTAAACATCTGTTTACAAAACAAATAAACATATGATTCACTTTTTGTGTAGTTGAGAAGTTGATATTGTGGTAATTATTCATATTGAATGAAAAAGACTAAGAAATTGTCAAAAACCACAGATTTATTGATACTTAGAAAGACCGGTTTCGGTTATTACACGATTGCCAATCTCTGATAAACTAAGACTAGAGCAGAAGTGAATACAAGAGCAGAAATTTATATTCAAAACATATGATTCTCATTACAGCATACTCTACTGTAATGAAATCATTATGTTTTCTTTACAGTCGATTATGTTCCCTAGTTCCGAAATAGGAACAGCAAAACTGCTACAAAAAACACCTTCAGCGCTCCAGGTGGAAGTTTTGTCTGCAAAATTCCTGATTCAGAATTTGTAAACTAGGTTATGTTTATAGAATGCATGTAGTAGCTTCAGCACAAGCAGGTAATGTTTTCTATTTCTCAATTATTCTTCTTTACAGATGTAATTAAATAGAGAATGCATTTATTCAAACGCTAATTAATAGTCTATATAATTATTATTGAACGAAGATCCTAAATAAATGCTGCAATCACCCCGAAGACTCTGCTACTGCAGCAGACTTTGACACAGGGCTAACAGCTAGATGGAAATTCGATGAGAACTACTATCCAAAAATTAGTTGCCAGCACGGGAATCGAACCCGGTACCTCCCAATTGCTGGGTTGTCAGTTTGGTGTAAGGGCAAGCATTCCTGACTAGCAATTGGGGGGTACCAGGTTCGATTACCGGGCTGGCAACTAATTTTTGGATAGTAGTTCTCATCTAATTTCCATCTAGCTGTTAGCCCTGTTGTCAATGTCTGCAGTAGCAGAGGTCTTCGGGGTGATTTGCAGCATTTATTTAGGATTTTCGTTCAATAATAGTTATTCTTCTTTAGATTATTATGACAAAAAATAGTGTACGTTACTTGGACGTGAATGTCTTTTGCAGTACTAGAATGAAATTCTAGTCTGGGATGATGCCTCGACTACAAACATCATTCTCGCCTGCAAAAGGCCCCTTCCCGTCCATGTGACGTAAGATACTATTAATTTAATCGAATTATCTACAGAAAATACAGAGAGAAACTTCAATGAAGATGGAGAGTAGCTGTCACCTGATTGCATCATGATGTACTATCCAGTCTTCTCAAACTCTAGAAGGCTGTGGAGATGAAATATTCAGAATTATTGACCTTCTAAATAGTGTACTGTATCCTGCCCATAAAGGACACAGGAAAATCGATGGATATGAAAGGAAGCTGTTAATTCGAGAGTATATTTTCATTATATTAATGACCAGTCTCCCCATTATAAAACTCTTACGAAACTGAGAGATAACATTTTCCAATTACTCCCCTTCCAAAACGTGTACTATAATTTGTGGCCTAATCAAGGACAGGACATCAGAAAATTAATGAATATGAAATAAATATGATTCAATACCTATCAGCAGTTAACTATAGTGTGGTTCACGTTATAATGATTAACATTGGTGTTGCTATCCTTGTCTATCATTCTGAAAAGCAGATAGCGCTATCACTTTCTAGGTCCGCTAAATCGTTCACAACACTGTAGGAATTAATTTATCAACAATATATTCAATCCCAACTATGGAAATCAATTTATTTATTCATTGAAGAATATATTTTTTTGATAAATAAAGTATAATTTAATTTTCTCAACAAGAGAGAAAAGTAAATATTACATCGGATATTAGTCCAGTCAATATAGACATAAAAAAGGGGTGTGCTTGCAATTTATATTGTAGTTCTGATTTTTTAATATATTATTTGGGTACATGAGAGAAGTCCAGAATCAATTTCTTCATGCAAGATTTCCTTGTGCTAGATACAGTGTGGCCCAAAAACCTCGTATTTTCGGCTCATTTTCCAGTTTTCAGCTATTTCTGCCAAATCTCGTGATCGGACAGCAAAATTTGCTCTCGCCTTTTTTCTAGATTATAAAATTCTGAATGAAATGAGAGCACTCTACCTGATCTCAGATTGTAGAGCACAAAAATACGCCCAGAGCGATTTTGAATTATACATCTAAATAGTAACAATCGGAAGATATTGTTGATAAAAAACTAAAATTCATCAAAATGGATTTTTTCTTCAAATTTCACTCATTTTTGAAAAATCATAACTCAGTACTCAATGGAGATAGAGAGTTCCGAATGATCTCATTTTATTTAGAATTTTATAATCTAGAAAAAAGGCAAGAGCAAATTTTTATGTCCGTTCACGAGATTTGGCAGAAATAGCTGAAAACTGGAAAATGAGCCGAAAATACAAGGTTTTTGGGCCACTCTGTATCTAGCACAAGGAAATTTCGCATGAAGAAATTTGCCCTGGACTTCTCTTATTTACCTAAATAATATATTAAAAAATCAGAACTACAATATAAATTGCATGCACCAATGTATATAGTGACTGGACTATATACCCGTATCAGCTATATTTTTCATAGAAGACAGAGAATCAGCAACGCTTATTATTGAAATTCATTATGAAAATATTGTATAATATAATTTCTTGATTAATAAAATATAATTGATTAATTTAAACGAGAATGAACCGTTCAATAATATTAAATATACTTTAATGCCGTCTATAGAAGGCATTGACAAGACAGAGGATCGGCAACGCTGTTCTGCTATCTTTCTTCACTGCCATCATAACGTGGACCTCACTATATATGAACAGGTTACAACTAGCGATTCAAATCCTCAGTGATCCGGAAAAATCCTTGACACTGTTTGGAATTATCTCAAAATAAAATGTCCATCATTTATTTGAAATGTTTCAACAAACTATCCAGCCTGCATTTGCCTACACTTTGATACATAATTCAGAGAAAAATGTAAGAGGTCAACCTGTTTCCCAGTTTCAAGGTCACACCAGGAGAAAAAGCTCAGTGTAATAATAAAAATAAATTGTAACTCGGCCAAGTTTGAATAAATAATTATTAAAAAAGATAAACTTATAAACAGTGTCGTATAAGGTTCCAAGTTGCGGATCGGTGAATGTCAACTAGAGTCTGTCAGTATTGTTTAAATGGGGAGCATTGATGTTGTGTATGAGGGGTGCTGCCAGTTATCGAGTGAATCTCACAGTGAATATTGTTGAGTGTCAACTTTGAAACTTGTATTCAGTTCATGAGAAAAGTTGCGGAGTATTTTTATCAAATGACACTGCTTTTAATCAACACAAGTTGTTTGTTGAGAGACTGAGAGAGAAAGTATGTTATAGAGACTGAGAAAAAGTTGGTATTAGAGAGATTGATTGATTGAGACTTTGTTTATGTAGATTACAATATATACTGGCTTATACACTTTACAATAGCTTACAATACAGCAAAATTATGGATGAATTTACAAAATATAAATTAAGAAAATAATTATTGAGCTGTATATAATATGAAAAAAAAACAATTTGCAATAACTATAGATAAAATAGATAATATTGTTATGCATCTACATAACTTGGCAGAGCTTTGGACATATCAATGTCCATTATTTGGAAAGAATTATAGAGAGAGAGAGAGAGAGAGAGAGAGAGAAGAGGGGAGGAAGAGAGAGAGAGAGAGAGAGAGAGAGAGAGAGTGAGAGAGATGATTGAGTACTTTACTTATGTAGATTACAATACAGCAAAATTATAGATGAGTTTACATAATATCACAAGAAAATAATTATTTTTTATGTATTTGAATACAGAGCCGAACTGGCACACGTTCACTCACTCGACATAGAACAAGAGAGAGATGATGATTGATTGATTGAGTACTTTATTTATGTAGATTACAATATATACTGGCTTATACACTATATACAATAGCTTACATGCAGCAAAATTATAGATGAATTTACATAATATAGACTAAGAAAATAATTATTGAACTGTATATGATATGAAAAAGCAATTTGTAATATAATAACTTAGATAAATAATCATATTGTTATGCATCTACATAAATTGCGGAGCTTTGGACATATCAATGTCCATTCTTCGGAAAGAATTTTAAAAATATCCTCCCCACTAACTCTCTACCAAAAGAGAGAGAGAGAGAACGATTGATTGATTGAGTACTTTACTTATGTAGATTACAATACAGCATTATTATAGATGAATTTACATAATTATAGACTAAGAAAATAATTATTTTTTATGTTTTTGAATACAGAGCCGAACTGATACACGTTCACTCACTCGACATAACACAAGAGAGAGAGAGAGAGAGGAGAGAGAGAGAGAGAGAGATTGATGATTTATTGAGTACTTTATTTATGTAGATTACAATATACTGGCTTATACACTCTATACAATAGCTACAATACAGCAAAATTATAGATGAATTTACATAATAGAGACTAAGAAAATAATTATTGAAATGTATATGATATGAAAAAGCAATTTGTAATATAATAACTATAGAAATAATTATTGGTATGCATCTAATAAATTGGCGGAGCTTTGGAAATATCAATGTCCATTTTCGGAAAGAATATTAAAAATATCCACCCCACTAACTCTCTACCAAAACGTTAATTTCATTATTTAAACTAGAAAGAGAGAGAGTGAGAGAGAAATGAAGAGATGGTGGCTGGAGGGTTGAATAAATTTTGTCATCGATGTTTCTTAAGAGAGTGAAAGAGAGTATGAAAGAGAAAGAGAGAGTGAGAGAGAATTAAAAAGGTGGAGAGAATGAAATTTTTTTCAAGAGAGTGTAAGAGAGAGTATGCGAGAGAAAGAAAGAATGAACGTTGTTCTACTATCTTTCTCCTATCGTCATCATATCGTGGACATCTCTATAGGCATGAGTCATTTGTGCCTTTCCTCAAAATGAATGTGATAGATGTAATATCAACTGTTCATTCTTGTTTGAAATAACTAGTAGTTCTGTGAACAGTAGACCTCACGCAGTATTCTCATCTACAAGTACCTGATTGAAACTATAGACCTTATGGAAATACAGCAATAGACTGGCTTCTCCACACATCTGTGTAATCACTTGTCAGCTGATTTATGATGAATAATTCTATAGTCTGATTTTTACTCTAATATAGGCGTATGAAAGAGGCTACTTTTTCCTTTTATATTATCCTTGAAATGCAATATTTCCAAAAACCTCGTAAAAAGGAACATACCTCTCAAATTTCATGAAAATCTATTACTGTGAACAAACTATATAAACAAAAATCTTACTATATGAACAAAAATATATACATTTAAACATATAAACATAAACCGTCGACTTGAATCTTGGACCTCACTTCGCTCGGTCAATTAATTCTAGATTCAATGAAAAAGACTAAGAAATTGTCAAAAACCACAGATTTATTGATACTTAGAAAGAACGGTTTCGGTTTTTACACCATTGTCAATCTCTGATAAATTAAAACTTTAGTTCAGTTCATCAGAGATTGACAATGGTGTAATAACCGAAACCGGTCTTTCTAAGTATCAATAAATCTGTGGTTTTCGACAATTTTTTAGTCTTTTCCATTCAATATGAATAATTACCACAATATCAACTTCTCAACTACACAAAAAGTAATTCTAGATTGTTAAAAGCTCTGGTAACAGAGCTGAACGAGAAAGAGATAGCACTATCCGCTTTGTTGAATGATAGACAAGGATAGCAATACTATTGCTAATCAAACACTGCCATTATTTATTTATTTATACGTGGATACAATAACAATTCATATAATTATGATTGGGAAGGAACAACAGGCTTGGCCCAAAACTATTCATTCCCAAATTTTGATTACATGTCCAAAAAATAGGTTATGTTTATCTGTAAGAAGTTCAAGATCAAATTTCGTCCAAAAATAAATATGAGTTGCAAATTTTAAATTTAGAAAAATTAAAACACCAAATTAAATAAAT
>NW_024092939.1:0-12875 GCF_014356525.2 Nilaparvata lugens | reverse complement strand
ATTTTCCATGGATGAATGCTTCTCATGAATACTTTCGATGAATACGATGAATCTTGTCGAATTCTTTATTGATTGATTCATACAATAAGTACATCATCAAAATGATAGGGAGAGAAAAAATAAGGTAACCTTGTGCTATTCCTCTCCCAAATTTATGTAAGGTTACACATAGTCCGAAATAGGTTGAGTCTTGTAGTTGTTCACTTCACAAAATTTTCTTTACACAAAGTTGACTTTCGCAGAATATGATGAATCTTGTCGAATTCTTTATTGATTGATTCATACAATAAGTACATCATCAAAATGATAGGGAGAGAAAAAATAAGGTAACCTTGTGCTATTCCTCTCCCAAATTTATGTAAGGTTACACTTAGTCCTAAATAGGTTGAGTCTTGTAGTTGTTCACTTCACAAAATTTTCAGTCCTTAATTGTTTTCACGATGTAG
Organism: Nilaparvata lugens; assembly: GCF_014356525.2. Lineage (NCBI taxonomy): Eukaryota > Metazoa > Arthropoda > Insecta > Hemiptera > Delphacidae > Nilaparvata > Nilaparvata lugens. Next base: position 12,429 of record NW_024092939.1, on the reverse strand, counting down.
ATGTTTCAAAACCAAACATAAAGAAAATATTCCACATTACTATCACTGAAATACGTGGTAGGTCCAGAAAGTAAGTTCCGTTCGGTAATAAAATTAAATTGTGTACAGATACAGAAAAGTTATTTATTGCACAAAATTCTACAACTCTTAAACTACTTTTCCACATAACTACCGAAACTCTGCAGACATTTGTCATAGCGTGGCACAAGTTTTTGTATGCCTTCTTCATAGAAATTTGCCGCCTGTGTCTTCAACCAGTTGGAAACAGTTTCTTTCAGCTTGTCGAAATTTCAGTTTTCCGGTAACAATTTCATGCATTTGTGATCGTGAAATTTGGGAAATCCATAGCGAGAGCACTAATTGTAAACCTTCGGTTTTCATGGATCTTGTCATCAATCGCGTGAACCAGTTCTTCTGTAACCAAAGATGGACGCCCACTTCGTTCTTCATCAAGCACATCACTACGTCCGTCATTGAACTGACAGACACATCTTCTCACCATTGAATCACTCATCGCACTTTGTCCATAAACATCGCAAATTTGCCGATAAATTTCACTTGGGTTCACTGTCCTTGCATTCAGAAAACGAATCACAGACCTGATTTCACAAGCGGCGGGATTTTCAATCAACACTGACATTGTAAACAAGCACAACTAAACGTTCGTGGCTGACAGTGATCTCCAAATGGCGCACGTTTCTTCTCCTTGATACAGAGCGTCTACCGCACATGTGCGGAACTGCGATCGCAGCGTAGTAGTGGATATAAATTGAAACGGAACTTACTTTCTGGACGTGCTATCGTATATTCTATTATTACAAACAAGAATGGACAGTGTTAGTTAATATTTCACCACCTATCCTCTACAGAAGGCAGAGAATACAATTCCATTCAATTCAATTCAATTTATCTTTTCCTTCTGAATACAATATTCAAAGCAGTTACGCAAAATCTTAGGCAATAAAGTGTATACAATTCAAGAATCTATATAATATACTTACTAAAATCAAATCTCGCTTCGCTCGCCATATGCGTCTAGTCAGGGGGCTTCACCCCCTGGACCACGACTGGATCGTCCAAAAATGAGAACAGTGGGCTCGCTTCGCTGCATTTTGCATTTGAGCATGCTTCATTCCATCAGAAAGTCAAAGTACTAAGAAAACGCAGAAAAGCTGAGAAAAACGTTGGAAAAACGCTGATTTTGGGCGTATCTTTGATGAAATATAAAAGTCACTTCATCACAACATTTTTAGACCCTAGCTAAACCTCTGTACTAAATTTGAACATTTTCTGTCTATTACTTGATGAAAGAACTGAGAAAACGCAAAAAAACTGCTAATTTTGGGCGTATCTTTGGCGTTATTTCAAATTCCATCGAACACAACATTATTACACTCTAGCTGAGCTTCTGGAGTGAATTTGAAAATTTTCTGTTCATTTGTTCTCGATAAAGCTGAGAAAGCGCAAAAAAACTCTGGAAAAACGCTAATTTTGGGCGTATATTTGACGTTATTTCAAATTCCTTCCAACACAACATTATTACACCTTAGCTGAGCTTCTGTACTAAATTTGAACATTTTCTGTTCATTTGTTCTCGATAAAGCTGATAAAACGCTGGAAAACGCAGATTTTGGGCGTATCTTTGGAAATTTTTCCAAATCCGTTCTTAGTGCGCCTCTAAAGGGCCAACTGAACATACCTACCAAATTTGAACGTTTTTGGTCCGGTAGATTTTTAGTTCTGAGAGTGAGTGAGTGAGTCAGTCAGTCAGTCATTGCTATTTCGCTTTTATATATATAGATACTAAACAATTATAAAACTCTTGAGCTATCACAATTTTATTCTTGTAATCTGATAGGATACACATCGCTGATGGATATCCATCTTTCACCTATGCCATTATAACGTGGACCTCACCACAGATAGAAGGTCATGAAGACAAAATTTCCCACGTGATTCCAAAGTATTGTCTGTCCAATTAATACCTCCCATTAGTTACGCCAATTTATGGAAGTACAATGCAGCAATCACTGCACACTTTTTATGACAAAATCCATCATTTTTTATCCATTTTCCATCAAATCTCTTTCCGTGAGCACTTGCAGTGCAATTCGCCCAATTAGTGAAGAGGAAAAATTGAACGCCAGGCTGTAATGACGTATGGTTAGATTCACTTTAAAGAGTCAGCAGGTCTCATAAGTAACATGAATTTATATCATCCAATTAATACTGACAATGGAACCCCGGTGACAAACAGTGAGATTCATTTGAAATTTTCAGTATTGGTTGAATTGGAAAGAATTGGAACAATTCATGAGGAATTCTGACGGTTTGAAGTGAATTTTGTCAGTTATTTTCTGATGATCATTGAGGAAATATTCTCTCTAGTTTGGCAGCATTTGTAGAATTGTGAAGCATTGGAATTACTCATAAGAAACTCTGACAATTTGAAGTGAGAATAACCAGTTCTTTTCTGTTGATCGTTGAAGAAATATTCACTTGAAATTGGCAGAATTTGTAGAATTGTGAAGCATTGGATTACTCATAACGAATTCTGCCAGTTGAAAGTGAAAATTTTCAGTTGTTTTCTGATAAATATTGAGGAAATATTCACTAGAATTTGGCAGAATTTGTAGAATTGGGAAGCATTGAAATACTCATAACAAATACTGTCATTTTAAAGTGAGTTTTGTCAGTTATTTTCTGATGCTCATTAAGGGAATAATCACTTGAATTTGGCAGCAAATGCAAGATTGGGAAGCATTGGAATACTCATAACGAATACTGTCATTTTAAAGTGAGTTTTGTCAGTTATTTTCTGGTGATCACGAAGAAAATAATCACTTCAATTTGGCAGAATTTGTAGAATTGGAGAGCATTAAAATACTCATAACGAATACTGCCAATTTAAGGTGAAGATTTTCAGGTGTTTTCTGATAATCATTGAGGAAATAACTGAAGTAAGTTAAGTATTGTTTTCTGGTATGGAACGGTGTTTTTCTATTAGTAATTCAACGTGATATTTTCCGTGACATTGGTCGAATTAATTTAGAGATTTTGAGAGGTAGTAGAGTTCTGGAGAGTTAGTAGAGTACGGGAGAGTTGGTGAGAGTATGAGACAGTTGGTGAGAATAGGGCTATAAGTTAGCAGAACTGAGAGAGATTCAGTTAGGACTTGAATTTTCAAAGCAGTTCAAGAGTGAATCAAAAGTGAGAGAGGGTTAGTAAGGACTTGAATTTTCAAAGCAGTTCAAAAGTGAGAGAGAGTTAGTAAAGACTTGAATTTTCAAAGCAGTTCAAGAGTGAATCAAAAGTGAGAGAGAGTTAGTAAGGACTTGAATTTTCAAAGCAGTTCAAGAGTGAATAAAAAGTAAGAGAGAGTTGGTGAAAAGTAGAATTTTACAATTGACTTTGATGAAAAATTTATTCATCGGTTTTCGAGTGTGAACAAATTTTTTGATCCAGGAAACTGGAATAAATTAGTAAGAACTATTCAAAGATTTGGTAGGAGAGTTTTATATTCGGTAGGATTTCACAGTTTATTTAGTTGGGAAAGTTTTCCTCGGTTTTCAAGTGTGACCTCCTTGTTTCAAACTGAAAACTGGAATGAATTAGTAAGAACTAATCAAAGAGTTAGTGAGTGAGTTTTCTGTTTGAGAGGTAGTAGAAGTTAGTTTAGAAATCTTCAATTTTTTAAAGTTAGTACTAGATTCAATCTGCAGAGACTACCCAACTAATACTACATCACAGAGCTCCATGACATTTCAAAATTACTTGTAAATAGAGTTGAAATCAAACCCCTTTTTGAAGTTAAACACTTTACACGTTCACATTGATGGAACATCATTTATAAAGGAAGTCAGTGTTTTGTGTATCAACACTAATTGTGTTTGTGTCAATATTCCCTTCCAATTTCGACCTTCTAGTGACTTCAAAGTTCTACGATTTAAATTGAGTTCCTCTCTGATTTCAACTTGTTGAACTCCGATTTTGTGAAGTTTAGTTCTTTACCACCTCTTGTGACTTGAAAGTGTTGTGTCAAATTCTGATTCGATATACCAAAATTGGGGTTTGTGTAATCGATGTCTCAATTATTTTAACAGGGATTGCAGTTGTCTTGTTTAAAAAAAAGTGATTGACAATATCTAATTGTGTAAATTCAATGTGATTTAGATTGAAACGTGGTACGCAATTTCTAATTATGTTTTCTTAATTATTGTAACTGGCTTGAAGTTTAGTGTATAACATATAATTCAAAAGTGTTCCTCAGTTTTCTTGTTTGTGGAATTCTGTGTTTGAGTTTTTTTCATTCAATGGATAAAACATTATTGAATGGATATACCATCGATGCTGAAGAGGGTGCACAATGTTGCATTCCTTATAGCATTGGAAGGGTGAGTAGATTTTTTTCTACTCTCCTAGAAACTAATTTTTTTTCCTACAGTTACGTTGAAAAGTGGCCATTGCTGCACTGATTACAGAACGCAAAGAATCACTTTTCCGCTCTAGTGCGGGAAAAATTTTTCTGCACTCCAGATTTGCAACATGGCAACGCAAAATACTTAGAAGGTTATATGGAGCAACAGTGCAGCAAAATCAAAATGAAGTTGGTAACAGTGACTGCTGTGGCTGCTATAGTGAGCAGAGGTGCAACCAAGCACAACGCGCTAATTATTAGTATTAGATATTATAACCAAGGACAACGAGGACTTTAGGATTTTAGGATTAAGGTTTTTATCAATAATAAAATTACACAGAAAAACATTTGATGCATTTCAGGCAATTTTACCCATAATTACCCACTTTTCATATTCAATGGTAACTGTAGGAAAAACTTAATGTGAAATACGTGCGCAAAGTTCCTCTGCTGCACTCAAGAAACCATTCCGCCCGAGCCGTTTCTTTCGGTGCAGCAAACTGACACTTTGCGCACTAGTTGCACAAATAACTATTATAGTGTTTTTTGTGGTCGAATATGGAATACTTAATATTCATTCATTGATTATTGTTATCAATTTCTGCAGTCTGCTTTGTTTAGTGCAAATAATTGGATGGATATCATTGATTTCATTTCAAATTTTGTGTTGGTCTTTATACTGATCTATAACTTCCCGTAGAACGTATTTATTCATGTTACAAATGACATATATGCATAGTCTTGATAGTTGGTAGTTTGGATAAGGCATATTCTTTGTAACAGTGTGTTTTAATACACATTGGAAATGCCTAAAATAATAGTTTTATGGTCTCAATGAACTAAAACTAAAATCTATATCTCCAGTCGCACTGTTATCAAGTCAAAATACGACTTTATATCTTCCAAATTTTAAGTGATCACACAGTCCAAGATAAAGTTATTCTTTCACGCACAAGTTTTATGAAATTTTAGTCCAAAATAAACATGATTGTATTTATTCAGTTTTTCCAGTTGTGTCTTTTTTTGTGAAGGTTATGTTATGGAAGATATCCATATTTGATGTAATGACTTGGAATTGTTACTCAGTCAAACATTAATCTTCAATTTCATTTCGTATCTTATCTGAATAAGAATGCTCCGCAACTGTGGGCGTGTCTTATCTCAGCCAATGGCAGATCTGAACCTTGATAGGTCAACCTCTCTATCTCGTACACTAAACATTCCGCTGCTTAATGTTCAAACTCTCAGTTTACTAGAGATTAACGATTCAAAATATATCTTTATATCAAATTAAATTTAAATGGTCATTTTTAACATGAATGGACAGCTAATATACTAGTATCAGCTATCTTCTACATGAGGCAGGTGTAGACAGAGAGGCGGCAACGCTGTTCTGCTATCTTTCTCCACTGCCATTATAACGTGGGTCTCATTATAGAATTCCAAATTAATTCGACCAATGTTACGTAGGATAAGGTTTTTCTCACACATCATAAACTTATATGAATATTGTATACCCACAATGGTTCTTGTGTGAAGCCTTCCATTACATATAACGGGGATCAATCTTGCCGAGACCGTTCTAATCAGTATTGAACTCTGTTGATGGATTGCCTGGCAGAATTTAATATGAAAATGTGCTCCATGAAAAGGAATTCCGAAAATGATTGATACGCGTTCCTCCGTTATCATTTCTATGGGGAAGAAAGATGTTTCAATTAGTTGATTGCAAACAGTCAGATTTTATTTGAGACGAGATTTTCAATGGAAGCAAACTGTGCTTTCCCGAGATTTTATTTACAGTGGGATTTAATAAAATTATTCACTGTTTTTCCATTTAATTGAAGTTAAATGAATGTTGGATCGTGATGTTGTTTATTCTTCTTCAATTCTCAAATCCGTTTTGTATGGTTTTAAACTATAAAGACTGAGCTTTGCTTTGTAGTGTAAAAGCATAGAAAATTTGTAACGAAAGATTGAATCTATATTTCATATTTATTCATTCATTTTCTCAGTCGTTCAATTATTTTTTCGCCCCACTTGGATGTAATGAGCTGGTTTACGTGCGTCATATGGAGGCCGAAAATGATTGTTTTCTGACCAGGCCGGTAAAAGTTTTACGGCCCTAGGGCTGTAAAATAACCTTGAAGTCAGCTGATTCTGATTTGATGTGAACGTGTTTACAAAATGGTTTATGAAACGGAATCAGTTTATGCTTCTAGAATTGAATAAGTATTCTGCAATAAGATACTATCATTTTATTTGGATAAATAAAATACAGATAAGATATATATTATAAACTATTCAAATTCGATTTTCAGAGTACGATAGACCTTTAACCTAAACTTCCGAAGTCGACGACAACAAGCATTGTTGACGTTGACATTCAGATTGGCCAATTTCAAGTGTGCTAAAACAGCTGATCAAAAACTTTTCCATTTTGTGTTTTATTATTCAAGAATCAAAACATTCATAATAATATCATCTCATTGTCATTGGAAGAATAAAAAGTATGAACTCAACCTCTTACATAATTAAACATAATTTTTAGGTTATTTAGCAAATCAGAATAAAAAATAAAAATACTTGGACAATTTCCTGATAATCAGATTACCTCAGATTTGCTAGAGCTATGACCTTCCTGTTTTGCTTTCGGAAGTGCCTAATAAACAATTATTCTCATATTTATATTGTTTATTTTTGTGTGTGGCGAAAAATATCGTTCTCACCATGGGCAAAAATGTTTTTCCGGCTCTCAATCTTTTCTAGTCCTCGGCCTACGGCCTCGGACTTGAAAACCGATTTCGAGCCGGAAAAGTCTCATTTTCGGCCCTAGGTGCGAAATATACTATTACAGTTATATGAGGAGGCACAATAGGCTTATGCCCAAAACTGTCCCTTTTCAAATTTATTCTACAGTCCAAATCAAAATCTAGGTTAAGCTACTATCACTCATCAAAATAACAATTTATTCACACTTCAAAAAACAAACACTTCATCAATTACAAATAGATATACTATGAATTCGATTTAGAATGATATATATATATATATATAGGAATTTAATTTGTTGGTTTCCTATGTGAAATTGATTAAATGAAACTAGATGAATGATGAAATAATTTTATTGTTGGAATGACAAAATTGAACTCTGGATAAATATTGAAATAAACTGTTACAAGTGATAAACAAACTATGCCAGTTGAAAACATCACAGGTGGCGGTGGCAATCATATGATTCGCCACATATACTATGTTTGCTACAATATTGAATGAAAAAGACTAAGAAATTGTCAAAAAACCACTGATTTATTGATAATTAGAAAGACCCATTTTTTTGAAAAAAATCAGTGGTTTTTTGACAATTTCTTAGTCTTTTTCATTCAATATGAATAATTACCACAATATCAACTTCTCAACTACACAAAAAATTTGCTACAATATTTGTTAATATGTAGGCTAATATTCTATACTAACAGCATCTAGTTACTATTTTGGACTTTCTGAAGTAAACATGTTTTCTAAAAAGGAGAGAAATAAACGAAAATAAGTTTCTCTTGCTGAATTTTTCTTCTCGTGAGATCAGCTGAATGATCCCACACATGCACTCGTTCACTCACTTCCATTACGGTATTGACAGACGACAAAATTTCCAGCTGTTTTTCCAATGACGTACTTATCCTTTCAATGTCCTTCAGCGAGTTATCCTAGGGTTGAGACCTACTGCAATCGAATTTTCTTATCATAAACCTACTTTGTTCCAAATTTCGTGAGAATCGTTAGAGCCGTTTTCGAGATCCGGTCACATACAGATATATAAACATCTAAACAGAAATTGCTCGTTTAATAGTATAGGATTCTGTGAATTGCAAGGAAATGTATAATTTTCAAATAAAACTGGTTGTGATTGATACAAACTTAGTTAGGTGAAATAAAAACGATATTGTCAGTTCCAGATAATTTATTTGAGCCAAACTTAAGTTTCATTGCACTGAGGTATCATCTTCAGTGGTCTTTTTTGGTCAATTCAATAAAATTCCTAAGTGAAATAAACAAAATGACAGCTATAAGAATAAGCGCTGAGTTTTGGACTCTTCAAATATACGACATTTGTAGTCTCCTATCATCCAGGAACAATACCCTAAAATATTCGACACTACTTCTGAAACACTCTGTATAGTGTTTTAGTTTTCTTTTTTCCTCTTAATTTATTCAATTTGTAGTGAATTGATTTAGTTGTTTCCTTATATTTTTTTATTATCATTTAATTTCAAATTGTAACGTATATTATTATTTTTATGTAACTTATCATCGTTGGTTAAATGGAAGAGGGGGATCTATTGCCTCAATTTCGCCCACATCACTTTTATTGTAAAGTGTAAATAAAAGTAATTTATCTATCTATCTATACTGTATGGAGCTATAATATGATCCTTTAGTATTGAATGATTCTCCAAACGGGGTCACAGACTAAAGTTATCCAATACTTTCTACAAAAAGAGCAGAACTATTTAATGCAGAGACACGGACTTCCAAGTTGAACTTTTGCAACAGGCTGCAAACTTTCTGGTCTACTCAAACAGAACTTTTCTGTGCAACTAGTTATCTGTTGCAGTTCCAATACAAATATATTATGGAAAAGTTGTCTGATGTAGAATTTATTCCATGTATTTCTGATAGAATATGGGCAATTTCCGCTTCATAATGGGGGAATATAGTAGAGGATCCGGCAGCCTATTCAATTTGAAATTTTGAATGCATATAGAATGGAAATAGCTGATAGAAATATTCAAAACTCCATCAAATATTCGAAAAAAATACCTGAAACACTAGACAAGTTAAAAGAGTTCTCTATTCTACAGATACTCTGAAGAAAATGGAATATCCTTGATCTAGTAAATCTGAGTCATATGGATAAAAAGAATCTATATTTTCAAACCAGCACAGATTTATAGAAAATCAAGATACTGGTTTTGGTTTTTACACCATTATCGATCTCTGGTGAACTAAAAACTTAGGCTAGGCACACATCAGTTAGTCAAAACAAGACAAGACATGATCAGACACAATACTTCACATAGTTGCTTATGACGCAACACACACTGATTAGTCATTGCAATTAGACATGTCTTCATAAGCAACTATGTAAAGTATTGTGACTAAACGTGTCTGATCATGTCTTGTTTTGTTTTGACTAACTGGTGTGTGCCTAGCCTGAAGTACAGACAAATAGCATTTATATGTTACAACGTTATAAAAATATTGGAAAGCATATGTTTATGTTAAAATTTTTCAAAATTGATATCGATTATCATTTATTTTGTTACATATTACTATATTGGATAATCTCCAGTGGCTGTGTTCACTAATGGAATCGCCATTTTGTAGTAAAGTTTGTATGAACTGCTAATTGGGGCGGGGCTTCGAACCTTGGGGAGGGGCTTGTCTAGGCCAATGAGAGACGTTAACCTTGAGAGGTCACAGATTCCACTAATAACGGTGCTCGGCCGTTTCTATTCTCGGCAACACTATTCTTCTATCTTTCTTCACTGCCATTATAACGTGGACCACACTATAGCAAACGTTTTGTAGATCTGGTTGTGATTGAGAATACATTCTTTGATTCCTTTTTAATTTCAGAAATCTTCCCTTTTAGTTTTATAAGGATTGTCTCTGGGTTCTGTTTGTTTCGCATGTGTGCGAGGCTTGTTTCACATCCGTGATACACATTCTTCTGGATTTTGTCGTATCTGTGTGAACGGCTTGCTCTATTTACGTGTTGCACATACTGAATAGAATCGAATCTAGTCAATTCAAAATCTGGTTTCGGCGACTAAATTGGATGTAGGGTTGGGAGGAGGAAGAGCTGAATACGTGTGAGGAGGAATAGAATAAGTGTGAGAAGGAAGAATAGAATATGTGTGAGGAAGAAGAATAAATACATGTGAGGAGGAAGAATAGAATATGTGTGAGGAAGAAGAATAAATACGTGTGAGGAGGAAGAATAGAATATGTGTGAGGAAGAAGAATAAATACGTAGAAGGAGGAACAATAGAATATGTGTGAGGAGGAATAGAGTATGTGTGAGGAGAAAGAATGGAATACGTGTGAGGAGGAATAGAATACGTGTGAGGAGGAAGAATAGAATATGTGTGAGGAGGAATAAAATACGTGTGAGGAGAAAGAAAAGAATACGTTTGAGGAGGAATAGAATACGTGTGAGAAGGAAGAAAAGAATATGTGTGAGGAGGAACAGAATATGTGTGAGGAGAAAGAATGGAATACATGTCAGGTGGAAGCTGATGTGACTGTGAGATCCACTTTATAATGCTAGCTTTCCCATAGTGAGGTCCACGTTATAACGGCAGTATTTGATTGGCAATGGTATTACTATCCTTGTCTAACATTTATCAACGCGGATAGCGCTATCTCTTTCTCGCTTTGCTCTGTTGCCAGATCGTCTTTTAACAATGAAGAATTGATAATTAATGTTAATGAAATATTTCATCTTAATTATATTAAAATTCATTATGAAATCAATCAAAAATATAATTACTTGCTTAATAAAATATAACTGATTATTTCAAATGAGAATGAACAGTTAATATTACATCAATAAACCTGTATCAGCTACAGTCTATAGAAGGCATTGACAAGACGAGGATCGGCAACGTTGATCTTCTATCTTTCTCCACTGCCATTATAACGTGGTCCTCACTATGATAGAATAGGAAGAGGCCATATGCATCACCTACTTTAAAAGCTAAATCTATATATAAAAATGAATGTCTGTGTGTTTGTTTGTTTGTTCCCAATAGACTCGAAAACTACTTGACAGAACGGCATGAAACTTTGGGAATATGTTGTGTGAATATTGGGGATGGTTTCTGACCAGAAATTTTAATAGGGGGACTAATGATAATAATTATATATTAATCCATTTCACAGACCTATGTTTTCGAAATTGTCAGCCGAGCGGCTAACGTAGAACGGGAAGATCATCATGATTCAATATCATGTTGTGATAATAATTATTATGATTTAGCATCCAAACTTACCAGGCTGTAATAAACACGTCATTCTGTGATAGAATTGTTTACTGGTATTAAAACGGTAGTTTTGAGCACATAGGAAATCTGTATTGAGATGTAAATGAAAATATTGATTGTCAGATAAATTTCATGATTCACCAAATAAAGTCAAGTGTGAAAATACATAGACTTTTTGGCGGTACGAAGTTCGCCGGGTAAGCTAATCTACAATAATTTTACACGTAGGCATGTTTTACATAATGATTTTATAATTCATTGTGTAACGATTAGACTTTTAACGAACAGCTGATTTATTTCCGTTTAAATCGAGATCATGCATACTGGCCCAAGTTGAATAGTGTATCTCGTTATTACGTATATCATTGACCGAGCGAAGTGTGGTCTAAGATTCAAGTCGACGGTTTGGCATTTCTCTTGACGTTTAAATTTTAATGTTTATATGTTTATATGTTGCGCATTTACGGCGAAACGCAGTAATAGATTTTCATGAAATTTGACAGGTATGTTCCTTTTTAAATTGCGCGTCGACGTATATACAAGTTTTTGAAAATTTTGCATTTCAAGATAATATAAAGGAAAAAGAAGCCTCCTTCATACGCCAATATTACCGTAAAAATCAGACTATAGAATTATTCATCATAATCAGCTGTCTAGTGGACTATAATACTAACCGTTCAAAAACATCTATTATCTTGAAAATTGTATCTTTCCATCAACGTTGTAGACAGTTGCAGCCAAACCTGATAACAGCGCTCACACTCACATTCCGGGACGACACGTCACGGTACGATATAGGACAGAAAGCTCTATATTTATTTATGATTTTTTCTAGACATTTAAAAATTGATAAATTATTTATTAATTTTTGAGAAAACATAACAACAGGTCAATGTAACTTACTGTGCGCGAGGTCTACTGCTCACAGAGCTACTAGTATATCATAATATGAGTAACTGATAT
>NW_024092938.1:0-14474 GCF_014356525.2 Nilaparvata lugens | reverse complement strand
ACTAAAAACCACAGATTTATGATACTTAGAAAGTATCATGATTCTTAGAAAGTTTCAAGTATCAATAAATCTGTGGTTCTTGACAATTTCTTAATCTTTTTCATTCAATATGAATAATTACCACATATCAACTTCTCAACTACACAAAAAAACTCTTCATTCTCTTATTTCATACAATTTTAATCGATCATATTTGTAATTTGTTATTATTCTATCATATTTGTTATCATTCATACTACTTTATTCCATCATATTTTTTGTGAATTGCAGGAAGAGGTATACTCCGCCACCTCCGAAATCAAGTCCGTTGAAAGCAGCGATTCCATTGGTCAAGTCTTCGCCCAATCTGAGCTCAGCTAAAGTGCCAGACGAGGATCATTTGATGCAGTTTCTCAATACTCCAACTACTGTTGATATTGAGGTTGGTTGACCGATAATTAAAATCACTAATTTAAGATTCACAAAGAATACCGCTAAAACATTATAGAACTACTCGGGCCCCGGTTGCACAAAAGCTTATTATTTATTTATGTATTTATTTATTTATTTTTTATTTATTTATTCATTTATTTATTTATTTATTATTTATCCATTTATTTATTTATTTTTATATTCATTGTTTATACATTTATTGTATGAAACACTATAATCATGATACAATTATGACATTGGAGAAGAACTAGGCTGAGTCTGTACTATTTCTCCTCCAAAAATTTCGATAAAATGGTAATGTTGTCCAAAAGTTAAGGTTATGTAATCACACACTGCTTCGTCATTTGATTTTCGGTCAAGAAAAAAGCTTGCACGGTTAAATTTTAAACGTGATTAATTTCAGGGGAACCAATAAGAGCAGGCCTTTTTGATAAGATGGCTTCTTGATTGGTTCTCGTGGAATTAATTTATATTAAAATTTAACCGGCACTAAGAATTAGAGAAGTTTAGGGCCGTATATGTACAGTTTCTAAAATACAAAAAGCTTCATAGTAATAAAGATTTGAAATATAATAAAAGTTATGAAGTACCCTATATTTATCACCACACAACTATAATGAGGTCCACGTTATAATGGCAGTATTTGATTAACATGGTTTGCTATCCTTGTCTATCATTCCACAAAGCAGATAACGCTATCCTTTTTAGCTCTGCAACGTTGCCACATCGTGTTCAACAATTTAGGAATATAATTTATCAACAGAATATCCAATTATTCAATTTCAGATAATTTAAAAATATATTTTCTAAGCATTAAATTCAATTGATTATTTTAAACGAGAATGAACTGTAAATATTACATCGAATATACTGGTATCAGCTATTTACTATAGAAGGCAGTGGCAGGCAGAGAGTCGGCAAAGTCGTTCTCCTATCCTTCACCACTGCCATTATAACGTGGACTATAGTATCTTTTAGTATCTTATCTCACTATAGTATCTTTTTTATTGCCTAGTGTTAAAAAAATCACTGTTCTATTAAGCACAAAAATAAATTTTTTGTGTTCTAAAAATTTCACTAGCCCTAAAAAGAAAAGTGAATATTTAAAATATAGATTTATTGATAGATGATGTACTATCTGAATAGTTAAGTAATAAATTTAATTTTAGAACAACCTCTCTATTCTCATCATTTTATTAGCGGAAGTACCCTAATGAACAATAGACTTTCTTACATCTCATGTAATGAAATCAAGACAGTTTGCTCTCAAATACAAACCAGAATCTGTTGAAAATAAATCCTACTGAATTTGTAATCATGTTATTGCATCTGTCCTAGAAAACCAATTTGATTAGAATTGGTGTCAGTGTAGGCTATTTATTTCTTCTATGGATAAATTCTAATTTCAATCGTTTCTAGACTTGTTCAATCTATTTATTTATAAGTATTCATCAATACCTCAAGAATAACAACAAGTTCTTGTTCACTTTTCCTATCTCATCTTCATTCATATATTTTTCTCTCTCTCTCTCTCTCTCTCTCTCTCTCTCTCTCTCTCTCTCTCTCTCTCTTCTGAAACTCTCTCTGACTACATCCTGACTTAAAAAAAACATCTTTTGGAACAAATGACTGAAACTGTCCGGCCCTAGAACGATCACATGACAACCATCCCTCACCAATCCCACCAATTTGAACCTATAACCTTTTATAGAATAAATTATATATATATATCATATAAACTCTGTTATTTTAATTATCCACTGCATACTGCTGTATATTACTGAAAGTTGATTACCCTGATCTACTTTCAGCCTACTCCATTTTATTAATCAATAATTTTATCTTATATACCTAAATTATTTTATTTTATTATCTTTCTGTTTTTTTTCTCTTAAATATTCTTATTAATTAAAACTTTTACAATATTTCCATTTATAAATAAATCCTTAGTTTAATCAATGAAATTAACGTTTTGGTAGATGCATAACAATATAATTATATATTGTATTATATTACAAATTGCTTTCTCGTATCATATACAGTTCAATAATTATTTTCTTAGTCTATATTATGTAAATTCATCTATAATTTTGCTGTATTGTAAGCTATTGTATGAAAGTGTATAAGCCAGTATATATTGTAATCTACATAATAAAGTAATCAATCAATCAATCTCTCTCTCTCTCTCTCCACTTTCCAGGTGACCACGAATAAGGAGAATGGAGGAATCCTAGTAACCGAGAAGGAGACAGAAGGCAGCTCAAAACAGACCAACATCGACATGATTGGCACAGATGCGCAGATTTCGTCCCCGAAAAGGAGTGCCAGTTGCTCAAGAACGAAGTGAGGAGTTTGAATAATGAGATGTCTTTATTATTGCATCGTACTAAGGCAGCTGAAAAAGGTGACAAACATTTTTGAGATTTCATAATTAGTTTAGACGTTTTTCGAATCTTCTGAATTTTTCAATAAATTAGTATTAACTCATCATAGGCGAGTGAGAGTTTGGGAATAGTGGGATTTCTAGTTTCTAGGTGTGGGAATATGGGCTTAAGTACGTACTCAACAATAAAATTTCCATTTTTGGACCGAATTCGACTTGTGATGCATGATTTTGAACCGCCTTGATGAACCGAGAAAAATGAAGTGTAGTACGATGAGATCCAAGCTTTGTGTCAAAGTTATAAGTGGTTGAAATTTTTATCCTTGAGGTGTCCTTAAGCGCGCCTCTCCACTAGGAAATACTGAAATGAAATGTATCTAACGGGTGATTCTCATATAACTTAATAGATATATCAATGTGCAAAATATCACTGTGAAGACAATATAGATTGTGATGATGGTTGAAGCTAAAAATTAGGTGTTTTTCACAATACAAGGAACATTTTTGTCAGGTGTACCTGGAAATCTATATCAGATAGAGCGCTCTATCTAGTCTCAGATTGTAGAGCACAAAATTACGCCCAGCGGGATTTTGAATTTTACATCTAGATTGCAACAATCGGGATATATTGTTGATCAAATACTAAATATCATAAAAATTGATTTTTTTAGAATTTCACTCATTTTTGAAAAATCATAACTCAGTACTCATTGTGGTACAGAATATGTTTGTCAAGTTCCGTTTAATCTGATAGAATTCAAAATATCGTACGAACAAAAATCGATATGTGTGTGCAGGGCTTGAGAGGGGAAGATGTGTAAGAGAGAGACATTCCACCCCTACATCTCTACCACGCAGTCAGTCTTCACCGTTTGAGGGGATGAGGCTCATGTTATATATTGTGGCATCTACTGGAACAAAATATAGTTCATTAAATGAATTCTAAAAAAATTATCCTAAAAGAAATAAACTTTATTTATCTACAGTACCTATAAAAGGTAAACTTTATTTTTTATTCAATAAACAATTTACACTAAATTTACGAACAATTTTTATTCTTATTTATATTATAAACTTAATAGGAATTCACCGTATACATGTACTCCTACTAGACACCTCTCAGTGTCTAGTTAAATTAAATTAAATTTTAAATGTCGGTCAGTAAAACCATAGAGAAACTATAGCTTAGTATTAAGTAGATATCCCACGGTATAGGGCGTTTATGTAGCAACTTTTACTGTTATCTCAAGTCGATTAATATCGATTATTGTAGTTTTTTACTGTTTTGTTTGGGTGAGAGGTGTATGAACGGCACAATATGAGAGACTACCTGCTTCACACAGCTTCACGGGAAAGAAATACATGGACTATCGGCTTGAGATGAGAGTAAAAGTTGCGACGTAAACGCCCAATATCATGGGATATCTACTTAAGCTATTGTTTCTCTATGGTAAAAACCTGTACTCCATTATCAATTCCAACAATTTTTTTCTGGTGATGATTTCTTGATCCATTCCGAGCTGCTTTGTATAAACACACTTTTTTATGTATTTAAACACGACATGCAGTCGATTATTAAGTAAATATTAAAAACTTTTACTTACTGACTGGAGTACTTTCAATCGTCTGGCGATCATTTCAACAGTGTAGACCGGAAATGTTTTGATGGTTAGGAGATTTTTTTTCTATAATTTCAGAACAGAAAAGTGAAAAACGAACTTCGGAGGCTGAGGGTCGCATATCTAGACTACAGGCTGATCTACAGGGCTCCAGACTGCAATCTATTTCCGATGCGGAGCTTATACGTTCTCTACAGACTGCTAATGAAATGTGAGTTGAATTCATTCTATAAACATTTGAATAAAACAAGCTTATATAGTGATGTCCACGTTGTTATGACTGTGTTTGATTAGTAATGATATTCCTATCATTTACTTATTTATTTATCATTTACAATCAACTTAAGGACAAAGAAACAGGCTACAGTCCAAAACTTCTTTCATCCCAATTTCATAGAATAAATTGTCCAAATAAAGGTTATATGCGGACTTTCAATCTTCCTATCCTTGTCTATGTATTGCTATCCTTGTCTATCATTCAACAAAGCGGATAGCGCTATCTCTTTCTCGCTTTGCTCTGTTGCCAGATCGTCTTTTGACAATGTATAATTGATAATATTAATTAACAAAAATATTTGATCTTAATTATGAAATTATTGAAAATATAATTTCTTGCTCAATAAAATATAATTGATTATTTTAAATGAGAATGAACAGTTAATATAACATCAATAAACCTGTATCAGCTACCGTCTATAGAAGGCATTGCAATACAGAGGATCGGCAACGTTGGGCTCCTATCTTTCTCCACTGCCATTATAACGTGGACCTCACTAAAGTGAACAGAACTAACCTAATAACTACTCTACTCTACTAGCTCGGGACTGTTTTCATTAGAATAGTAGTGGTAGAGTAGAGTGAGAAGCGGTGGTGGGGGATCCGGGGAAGGACTGATATCTAGTGCTTTCGATTATCTTCGTGCACGAGCCTTTCCCGATAGTGGTGGGGATGGCGTTGGAACTGTATGATAGTCGATAAGTCAACTTATCGATATATATATATATATATATATATATTATATATATTATAATATATCGATCGATCGGTCTATATCGATTTGTCATGTGGTCAGTGTAGGCAAAGACCTTAAAGATACATAGACTCACATGCAGCGCTAGTGTCTCACTTGGAATTGAACATGTGGAAATCGGCCATTGAGGGGTCAACCTGGAAGATTATTACAAGCCCTCATGGTGATTTGTTTGTGGAGCTGAATAATCAATGATAAATATTGAATTATTTGAAAATTTTCATAAATTCTGGTTACATAGAAACGCTGGAAACATAGCTGGTTAGTTACCAGCAATGACAAAGTTTTGTTCAGCTATAATTGTAGTAAAGATCAAATAGAACTGGCTACATTTCGTATCACAGGTAACTACAAAACAAATAATTTTGCCATATGTTAAATAATACTTGACACTAATTTAATTGCTCACTGTCATTCATTTATGACAAGTTTGTCATAAATGAGATTCAGTTTGAAACTCTGCAACCACTCATATTCAGTTTTTGCAGGTTTCGTTCAAATAAATTGATTGCAATAAGGCCCAGGTTAGTTCTTACCTAGGCCTGGTACATTACAGGCCGAACATTACGACAGCTGTTTGTCGTTAGCCCAGTTAGTCGTTGGGGTAAAATGTGTTTCTACCCAGTTTGTCGTTGGAGTGAAATGTGTTTCGACCAGTTTGTCGTGATCCACTTGTGAGGCATCCCCTCTCTACTACAACAACTTCCCCTTCATCACCACCACTATCGAGAAAGGCTCTCGTGCACGAAGATAATCAAAAGCACTAGACATCAGTCGGGGAAGGCAAGTGGTAGAGTACTATCCCACGGTGCTATCCCACTCTACTCTACTAAAAACTAGTACTCTTCCATGAACGTTTTCATTGGGAGAGTTCACAGATGGTTAGTACTTGCCCAGGAAACTCTACCACTAACTCTACTAATGAAAACCAGGCTTTACTCTCGAATAATGAATTACATGAATAAAAAAACCTGTTTTGAACAGCAGCCAATTCAGAGATAGTCGCAGCTCGCTTGGCTTCAGCTTCTTGAAGTTTTTGTTGAAATTCCTCGATAGCCTCTGTCTGTTCCAACCTTTTCCTTATCTCTTATCGCAGATAAGATTTTGGTAGAGAGTTAGTGGGGAGGATATTTTTAATATTCTTTCCGAAGAATGACATTGATATGTCCAAAGCTCCGCCAATTATGTAGATGCATAACAATATAATTATTATCTATGTTATTATATTACAAATTGCTTTTTCATATCATATACAGTTCAATAATTATTTTCTTAGTCTATATCATGTAAATTCATCTATAATTTTGCTGTATTGTAAGC
The DNA here is from genome assembly GCF_014356525.2 of Nilaparvata lugens. Lineage (NCBI taxonomy): Eukaryota > Metazoa > Arthropoda > Insecta > Hemiptera > Delphacidae > Nilaparvata > Nilaparvata lugens. The sequence goes on along the minus strand of NW_024092938.1, from coordinate 7,690 downwards.
TATTGTATATAAGTGTATAAGACAGTATATATTGTAATCTACATAAATAAAGTACTCAATCAATCAATCAATCAATCAATCGCACTACACCATTCTGTTACAGCTTTTGTAATCTCTTAAGCCTAGTTTTCACTAGTAGAGTTGGTGGTCGAGTAACTAGAATATTCTAACTCTACTTACTGGGTCCAGTAACTGTTTTCACTACAATCGAGAATAGTAGGTAAAATGTGTTGTCTATTATAGTGAGGTCACGTTGTAATGGCAGTGTTTGATTAGCAATGGTATTGCTATCTTTGTCTATCATTCAACAAAGCGGATAGCGCTATCTCTTTCTCGCTTTCTTCTGTTGCCAGATCGTCTTTAACAATGTAGAATTAAAATAATTAACAAAATATTTAAACTTAAAAATTCTTTATGAAATATAGAAAAATATATCATTTCTTGCTCAATGAAATATAATTTATTATTTTAAACGAGAATGATATTACATCAATAAACCTGTATCAGCTACCGTCTATAGAAGGCATTGCAAGACAGAGGATCGGCAACGTTGTTCTCCTATCATTCTCCACTGCCATTATAACGTGGACCTCACTATAGGTTGTCTACAAACTGCAAATAAACTGTGAGTTGTATTCATTTATAAACATTCAAATCAAACAAAAATTAAAATAGTATTAAAAGATGTTCCAGTATGAATGACCTGATTTCAAAATCATTTTCTGTTGGATTTAGTGCCGTTTGCCCAGTGGAAGCTTAAACTGAATTGAATCAGCTGGTGGTTTTATTTCTAAATGAATCCCATTTATAGCAAACAAAACTTACATTTATTTAACCCAGTTCAAGCTCAGTTTCCGTTTTCAATGACACTGCACATAAGGTCAATCTATATATATATATATATATATATATATATATATATATATATATATATATATATTGTTGTGTGAAATTGGGGATGGTTTCTGACCAGAAATTTTAATAGGGGGGGCTAATAATTATTATTTATTAATCCATTTTACAGACCTATGTTTTCGAAATTTTCGGCCGAGCGGCTACCTATAATTTAGCATCTAAAGTTACCAGCTGTATAATAAACACATCACCCTGTGATAGATTGTGTACTGGTATTAAAACGTTAGTTTGGAGTTGAAGTTAGTGTAGTTGTTTGGTACCAGCTGTAGATAATCGTTCCTTAGAAGACCTATACAAATAATATTATCACTCCCCTATCATTGAGAAACTGGAAAATGTTGGAAAGAAATTTATTCATCTCATGAAAGAGAGTTGTTCATATTGCATTCATTTATTACTGAAGAATGACAGACTAAATAATTTTTTTTTTTAATTATGCTTAGCTTATACTCATCCTAAAATGGAAGATGGAAAGAATATGAATTCTGTGCAATTCATCACATATTTCTTGGACCATCTATTGACAATCAAAACTATGAAAACATCAAATTCATCTTTGAAACACTGATTTAACGTATCTATTTTTAAATTCAACTGATAGATTATCAAAACACTGATAGATATAATTAAACATTTAACTGATAGATATTACTACCATTGATTGAGGGAATATGTTTTCGGAATAATAATGCTGCATGACTAAGCACATAGGAGTCCGTATGAGATGTAAATGAAAATATTGATTGTCAGATATATGATTCGCCGAATAAAGTCAAGTGTGACAGGAGATACCTTGGCTTTTTGGCGGTACGAAGTTGTCCGGGCAAGCTAGATTGTATGAAAATTAGAATTTAGAAAAAATACAGTAGTGTAATATTGGCCGGATCCACATGTTGGCCCAATGAAAGCCAATGACGACCAGCGCCAGTGTGTAGATGGGTGGTTTGCCAGCGCTGGCCTTCATTGGACACTGGCCACATTTCAGGCTGGACCAGCTTACTGGGCGAACAGGTGGACTAGGCATAAAGTTACAAAGTAAAACCTCACAGAGTAACTACTTTCAGTAGTTACCACTGTTTCAAAGTGAATGACCCATTTTAATACCTAAATGACTAGTTTTTTTTATTTGGGACTCTAAAAATTACTCAAATTTACAAAAATGTCACAAATTTCTCACACAATGGCTTCTATTGTACAGTGACTCGCTGTATTACTCTGACTCACTGTATACAGTGGCTCAGTGGTCATTGTTGTTTTCTTTTCTTACTTTTAGAGTGTCACAGGAATTTTCATAGCGTCGGCTATAATTGTGAATAATAGATCTAATAGACTCTTCTATATTCGACCTAAGCGAAGCTGTTGTCTTGTTTAGACTCGATCGGCTTTTGTCTTTTTGTTTGTTTGTACCGCAGTTACAGTCGCACTTATTGTCCGATATGGATAAAATTTGGTATAAGTACTTTGAAACAAGGCGCGTTGACGTATATATAAGGTTTTTGAAATCTCGCATTTCAAGGATAATACAAAAGGAAAGGGAGTCTCCTTCGAACGCCAATATTACCGTAAAAATCAGACTATAGAATATTCATCATAAATCAGCTGCCGATTGGATTATTAATTGCATGCAATGACGCTTGCAATTAATATAACAATGTAACTTAGTAAATTAGCTGTTGTGTGGACTATTAGTTGCATGCAATTAATAACTGAAAGTAACATAGTATTATTCACTCGACCTTTCTCTGATTTCAACTCGGATGACCTGTTGCCAGTATGTCTTGAAGGAGATTAGCATTTGATGTTAGCATTTTTGATACACCAACCCCAACAGCCATTAACCGTTTTCACACCGATATCTCGCCGACACGACATACAAGCATGACTTGCTCTGATGGACAGTATAAGAGGCTTTGGTTTTAACTGCGCGAGGTCTTCTCTGTTCACAGAACTACTAGTGTAGATATATCATCTATAGTCTATATAGATTTAATAAATCTATTGTCTTTCTGTCTTAATATAGTCACTGTCTCACACTTACTCACTGTATAAAGTGGTTCGGTGATACAATTCAGTGATTCAATGATCGTGAAACTATATGTTCACACTTCAATAATTCACCATTTATTTCCACCACTCGTGCCTCAGTCGTTTTTGTTAGTGTTGAAAAAAGTTATTTACACTAGATTAAGGTACCTACATCTGTATTGTAACTGTTGAGTATTGTAGGAATAAATTTGAAAAGAATTGAATTCCATGAGTGACTGAGAAACTCATTCCATTGGATGCAGAGTCAAAATATAAGTTAGGCTAGTTTCACACAAATTCGATTCGTTTCGTTTTCGGCGAATTCCGATAAGTGTGAAACGGTAATTCGGTTTGAATTCGGTGCCGCATAGAACCGAACGCTCACTTGACACTAGTAAATTCCATCAGGTTCAAATTCGTTTCTAGCGAAGGGCTACTTTCACGCACATTCGGTTCGTTTCGTTTTCGGCAAATTCCGATAAGTGTGAAACGGTGATTCGGTTTGAATTCGGTTCCGAATAGCAACCGCATAGCACCAAACGCCCTCTCGACACGAATAGGTTTTATCATATTCGGATTCGTTGCTAGGAAACCGGAAATAAAAAGAAAGTCTTCTACACGCGCTCGCTTTTTTATTTTTATTTTAAACTGATATCGTGATTATCTGTTTAAAAATCTTCCATGTCAAAATCATATGGTCACTTAATTTCTGTTAGTTCACTGGAGCATTTTTAGCAATATTTGCTAAAAAATATGAAGATAAATAAAACTCTGAAGGAAAATTGTTATTATTTTTATTTTTCCATAAAAATTACATGATTTCATTAATGGAGAGAATAGATGAACGTTATGTACCATGTGTCAAAATTGAAACAAATTTTCAATTCAAAAAACAATCACTCTGAACGTCCAAAATTGACATAATCAAAAATAAACTATTCAAATGGTTTACAATTTTTAATTAACTTGAAAATGTTGTTCAAGAATCACATCTTACTATTTGAACACCAGCTTTTATATTTTATTACCAGCATGAATTGTGAAAACCCAAACACAGCTGTTTTTGAGAAGAAAATGCCTTATTAGAACCGTACGAATTAAAACCTGATATGTATGAAAGCCTCATTCGTTTTCGGCAACGAACCGAACCGAATGAAACTGAATGTGTGTGAAACTAGCCTTATAGTTCTACTCATATCTGTACAAATACACCACAAATTTACAGCGATTTATCAAAAACTGTGTATGAATTATAAACTCATATTATCATTGAAGATGTCTATTGTTTCATTATCAAGTGATATGAGAGGCATACAACATATTTTGGAATCCCCCTACTAGACTATCCATCTGTGTGGGGGGCATTCCTTCCTTAGTGATTGGAAACAGACACTGGGATTTATCGTTAATGACTTGAAATTGGGTGTAAATCAAATCATGAACTCTACATAACCTCTGGACTGTTTATTTTTAATTAAGGTAAAAGCAGTTTTGGGTGAATGTCTGTTGTTTTTACCTGGATTCTATCAGGTAATTATCTATTAATCAGATTATTATCTATTTATCAGTATTATTATCTATATAATAAATATATAAATATAGGAAAATTATTCATTCATACAAATTCCCATTTGATAGTTGAGTTGTGAAAAATAAATATTGAAATTATTTTTTTTCTATTGAAGGCTGACCCAACAAACTTCAGACTCCACTGGGAAACAGACAGAGGCAATCGAGGAATTTCAACAAAAACTTCAAGAAGCTGAAGCCAAGCGAGCTGCGACTATCTCTGAATTGGCCGCTCTTCAAAACAGGTTAGTTTTATTCATTCAATTTATTATTCGAGAGTAAGAGATCTACAAAATGCTGTAACAGAATGGTGTAGTGAGGTCGTCGTCTAGGTGTCACCCCGACTACCTGGTCATTTTGGCCATACGCGACAATCTGTACCCTCGTAAAAATATACCATTGCCGTCAAGCTGTAACCCCATCTACTTGTCACCTACTGGACCGAAGGTGCCAACTTGTCATGACCGTAAACGACAACCTGACACCTCGCACACACACGTCAGAGTGTTACCCCGACTACTGGTTATGATGTAGAATTGAATTCTAAGCACTTTTGGTTCAGCAGCATTTTCCCGTCAAACGCACGGTTCGGGAGATATTCGACGTTTTTGCTATTTTTAGGACAATTTTTTTCGAGTTGGTTGAAAACAGAAAAAATTAATAATAAGCCCTTTTGATGACTGAACCAGATGTAGAACACAATTCTAAACACATTTTGTTCAGTTATATTTTCCCGTCAGACGCACCGTTTACGAGTAAATTGAGCCTGATGCTAGGACAGTCAAACTTTCATCCATTGATGATACGGTAGATGAAGCTATCAACTAAGGTATCACATGAAGTCTGGTAATCAATTTGAGTTTATTGATTACTCAAGACTACAAATAACTTGTCACTAATTAGAAAAATATTTTGAGGCTCTTTCCACATCCAGCCTGTTTCTATACTTATTCTTGATTGCACCATGGTTGAAAAGGCTCACTCACAAAGAAATGATGTTGAAAATACAAAATTAGGAATCTTAATGCCTTTTCATATAAAACTTGACAGTTTGGCTTCATTTTCCAACTTTCAAATGAAGAGCCAGCCGGAATGATGATTTCTTGTGGTGTGGAATCGAGGTGATTGGTTGTCGTGACCGTAGACGACAACCTGTACCCTCGTAAAAATATACCATTGCCGTCAAGTTGTCACCCCATCTACTTGTCACCTACTGGACCGAAGGTGCCAACTTGTCATGATCATAAACGACAACCTGACACCTCGCACCCTCGCGTCAGAGTGTCCCCCCGACTAGTTGTCACCTCCTCAGAAAAGAAGGCAAGTAGACGGGGACGGCTCACGTCAACCTGGGGACAGGTTGACGGGGTGTCAAGTAGTCGCGTTCCCGTGTAGTGCTATAAGAGATGAAGAAAAAGTTTGTCAACATTGAGAAGAGTAAAGTGATGATAGTATCAAAGAATCAGGAGTTGAATGTAACATGGGATGGTAAAATATTGGAAAGGGTGAGAATATCATGAGACATTAATCTCTGCAGATGGAAAGTTGATGAAGAGATAAACAACAGGGTAAGGAAAGCCAACCAGGTGTTTACCAGCTTAGCTGAACCATCCTGGGAAAACGAGAACTAAAATAAAAATATGGTGTGGCGCACTCACACAACTTTCCTTGCCGTTATGAAAATTGATCACCTGACGCTAGTGTAAACGCGCATCTCAAGTCAAAGATCTGAGCCAGCTGGTGACAGGTCAATACGCTGGATACACACGAGATCTGCTATCTCTTCATAGTGAATCATTTATAGAAATCAACAGTTGCCAACAGTTTGCAATTGAATAATTACATTTTCTCAAATTTCAAGCTTTATTTTCAATTTTAGGTGAAAATGTACTGGACATTAATTGAAGAGATTTCATGCTCAATCTTTTCCATTCGAATTTTTTTGTTAAAATTATATCTGAGACCTGATAATTGGAAATCTAAAATCAAACTTTGCATAGATGGGGCGGAGCTCCTGAAATTTTTACAGATATGTGACTTGTGGCAGTTGATATAGCTTATCAATGACTTTTTAGGTATAAATTTGATCATAATCGTTGGAGCCATTTTCGAGAAAATTTCGAAAAACCCTGTTTTTGACAACATTTTCGCCATTTTAGCCGCCATCTTGAATCGCATTTGATCGAAATTGCTCGTGTCGGATCCTCATAGTGTAAGGACTTCAAGTTCCAAATTTCAAGTTATTCCGTTAATTGGGAGATGGATATCGTGTACACAGACGCACATACACTCATACACACACACACACACACACACACACACCACACACACACACACTCACACACACACGCACACACACACGCGCACACACACACACACAAACCACTTTTTGGACTCAGGGGACCTTGAAACGTATTGAAATTTACAATTGAGGTACCCTAATTTTTTTCGGAAAGCAATAGTTTCCTTACCTATGGTAATAGGGCAAGGAAAGTAAAAATATAAACATTCAAGCCAGTCCTACTCTAATGGAAAAAACAGTCCTACTCACAATGATGGAAAAACACAAGATTAGAATTACCTCCTCAGAAATGAGATACCTCAGTAGGGTGGTTGGAAAGACAGAAGTGATAGATAGATAAATGTCTTTCATTTTCACTTCGTAATATTACAAGTGTCAAGAGATAGAGTGAGAAATCAGAGAAACAATATTAAAACAGGAGGAACTGATTACCACTGTTCAGCGAAAAACCCTTGGATGGTATGGCCATGTAGCTCGGATGAGTGATGAACGAAAGGCAAGGCTGGTTATGGAGGCAAGACCGGAAGGATAACGAGGGAGGGGATGGCCACGACTGGAATGGAATCAGTATGTGTATAGCTGCTGCAAGAGGAAAGACAATGAATGAAGTAAAAAGATAGGGCCCGTTCTGTGTACATGGAATTTGGTAAATTGTCCGATTCACAATTTGCCAGGTAAAAAGTTCCGCGTTATGGGAAGAGTTTTGACAGATTCTGTACCAGAAACCAGTTCCAGTTCCAAAATCCTGTCCCACAGTCGAAGCGTGGTAAATTGTCCGACCTGGTACAGTTCCAACTATCTGAGCTCTCATTGGTCGATTATTGTAGTCTGCTTGCTTCTCTGCGCATGCGCTGATTGTTTGTTTACCATAGCATAGCC
>NW_024092937.1:0-13597 GCF_014356525.2 Nilaparvata lugens | reverse complement strand
TGCTTCGCTACGTGAATGAAATCATAATTCCCGTCATAAATTTTGTTTCTGAAACATTAAGATATATCTATATTCCAGAGTATAGATCTGATTAGAGCATCAAATTAAATGTATTTTAAATAAGTTATAGTGCTACCAAGGTACCTATAATACAATGTATTTTAGGTAACATCCTCAAATTACTGCCAACCTAATTAGTTTCAAAAACTTGGAACATACAATCTTCGGGGAAGAAATTTTACTTTCACTCTGTAAATGTATTCACAGTGAACATAACCTACTATTACTGAGACTGTGTTGTAGAATATTCCCAAAGCTTCAAAATGACATCTCGTTGAGGTCTGTGAGTCCTTTTTCCACTTCTGGAGCGTCATTGGAAAAGAGAGAAAAGTATGGTTTGCAGCCAAAGATACATTTTCCCTCCATATTAGGCCTATGCTAAATCTGACAATAAATGAGAAAACCGTGTATCTCAATAATCCTTGAAGGTACAGACTTGGAAATGGTATCAATCTCTTTGTCATCATGTGTAAAAGGATAATATCCATGATGGAAATCTTAAAATAGTTATCATCATGAAAAAACAAGTGGTTCGGATATCCTGAGGTGCCCTGGAATCAGAATATTTGGGTCTGTTTCCATCTCCACGAAGTGCCCACGAAACCCTGTTTTTGAGCCATAAGAAACCGGAATGCAGTGGATAAAAATCTGGTGTGGTACAACTCACACAACTTTCCTTGCTCATTGATCTATAAGCCTCATTCTTAAACGAGAATAATTTAGGGGAATAACATTATGCCGATTTGCGGCTGAATATTTAAAACTACGATCAAACTATTGTATTTTCAGAGTACATTTTCCTTTGTGTAAAAATTTGATGATTTTTTAAAAGTCGTCAAAACAGCTTTTCTACAAATAAAATATCGACTATGTGTTCTTTTGATTAAACTGCTCGAGAAGGAGTTTAAAAAGTCCATTTCTCAAGGATGGGGTGGACCCCCTGTTTGTTTCCCAGGAAAGAGACTCATGCCAGTTAATAGAGCTGATAAATAACTATACAGGGTATGAATTTGATTTGTCAAGTCATTTTTGAGAAAATCGTGATAGAAATTCTACTAAATTCAATTTTCTCAAGAATATTACGGAGATCCTGCAATTTTCCCAGAAATGAGATTCATGTCAGTTGATAGGACTTATAAATAGCTATCTGGGGTATAAATTTTAAGTGAATCGTTAGAGCCGTTTTCAAGAAAACCGTGAGAAACATTGTTTCTTGGCCATTATCCGCCATTTTGAATTGAATTTTATTGAATTTCTTATTGTCGGATCCTCATGGTATAAGGACCTTAAGTTTAAAATTTCAAGTCAATCGGTTGATTAGGAATGGAGTTATCCTGTTCACAGACACACACACATACACACACATACACACCACACCACACACCACACAACACCACACACACACACACACACACACACACACACACACACAACACACACACACACAACACACACACACACACACACACCACACACACACCCACACACACACCCACACACACACACACACACCACACACACACCCACACACACACCACACACACACACACACACACACACACACACACCAACCACAAAAATCATGTTTTTTGGATCAGGAGACCTTGAAACGTATAGAAAACTTGAAATAAGGTACCTTAATTTTTTTGGATAGCAATACTTTCCTACCTATGGTAATAGGCAATGAAAGTAAATATGAGAAGTATTATTTGAGAGATTCATTGTAGAGTTGGAGAATGATAGTAGATATAGTAGAACTAATTGCTAATAGGCTAGAACAAGACTGATTGATCAATCTTGATTAATTAATTGATAATACAAGAGATTGGAAGACATAGAAGAACTAACTCGAGACACTGAAAAATATGAGATCGTCCAAGCCATGCCCCAACGAAGAGTCCTATTGGCCAATGACTTTCAAGTGACGGTCTCGAGCTGCTGGCTTACTATTGGTCGAGAGCTGTCGCTGTAAAATGACGACTTATCAGCCCATCGACCAATCAGTTGCTCCCTGTTTTTGAAGTTGTGTATCATTATTTCAACAACTCCAACATTCCTTAAGTTTAAAATTTCAAGTCAATCGGTTGATTAGGAATGGAGTTATCCTGTTCACAGACACCACAACACACACAACACACACACACACACACACACACACACCCACACACACACAACACCACACACACACAACACACACACACACACACACCACACACACACACACACACCACACACACACAAACAGACCAACACCCAAAAATCATGTTTTTGGTCTCAGGGGACCTTGAAACGTATAGAAAACATGAAATTTGGGTACCTACCTCAATTTTTTTTTGAAAGCAATACTTTCCTTACCTGGTAATAGGGCAAGGAAAGTAAAAATAGTTCCTCCTATAAAAACATGTCTTGCAGCCTCATTACACAGTCCTTTGTATGATCATAATACTTCATAGATATCAGTTATAGACATGAAATATGATTTGATAATCTTAACACGGATCTAAGAGAGAATCGAAACGTTGATATTGATATGAGGTTGTCGAACATCTATGATCGGTCACTTCATACTTCATAGATAATTTATTTAGCCAAAATCTTTGATCATACTGACCATCGTCAATATCGTACTGACCGTAGTCAGTATGATTGTGCAATGGGGCCCAAGTGATGAAATCACATCCATATAAATCCAAATTCAATTATTGCTCTCATAAGTTTTTCTTCTTTTATAATTGTACTAATTCTATTTGAATTGAGGAACAACACAGTATAAGTTAGCATGACAATGGAATTGCGAAATGACATCGTAAATATACACATTTAGCCCAGTCAATGAAGGTCCAAATAGCAGTTTCGATCCGAAAAATAAATAAAAGCTGAATTTCCCACCATCGATAGAACCCTCCCAGAGGGTCATTCTCCCAAAAGTCCAAGAAATCCCCTTGGAGCTTTCGCCCCAGCCCCCTGAAACATGAAAAATGCAGGAACACGGAAATCAATTATCTCTGTAACCATTGATCGGAAACAGTCCTATTATATGTCATTCGATTCGTTACATTATGGACTACAATATTAGTTTATTCATTTTTCCAATAAAATTAACAGTTTTCTTGATAAAATTATATATATGTAAAAATCTAGGGGGTTTGTGATTGATTTTTTTTTTTCTTCGATAACTTCGAAACAAGTAGTTTTACAGGAAAATGAGCCGAATAATAATGTAGCCACTGTCATTGCAAATCCATTGATGTATATTGTTATGTATTTTCGATCCTATTTGACGCTGTGGAGGGGAAACGGTCGACGCGTAACGGCGCGGCTGACTCACTTAGCCATAGTAAACAGCAAACTGGTAATCAATTATCTCTGTAACCATTAATCGGAAAAAATCTATCATATATGTCATTCGATTCGTTACATCATGGACTAGAATATTAGTCTTATTCATTTCCTCAAAAATCAAACAGTTGCTTGATAAAATAATTTATATGTAAAAATTTAGGGGTTTTTCGTCGTTTGATTTTTGTTTTCTCCGATTAACTTCGAAGCGAATAATCTAAAGAAAATTAGACAAATAATTAATTTAGCCACATTCATGCGAATCCATTGATGTTATTGTTATTTATCTGCGATTCGATTTGACGCTGTGGAAGGGGAAACAGTCGACGAGGTATGGCGTGTGGCTGACTCTCTTCAACATAGTAAACAGTAAAATACAGCAGGGTAGGCCTACTGCTTTCTAAGTTGCATCTTATTCACACTATGGCGCTCGAAACAATCAATTTTGTCTATTGTTTTGACATGCGATGAAAGTAATTTTTCACATTTTAATTCTCTAAATTCTCTAAAATCATTTTGTGTTATATATGTGCTAATCATGCATTCTATGACAGACAAAGATATTGTTTGCAACCGATAAAATATTCATACTATTACATAATATAATAGATAAATTAAAATATGTGTGTATGATCATAATTCTATGCTAAAATTATCTAAGTTATGAATTCAAAAACTGAGATAAATCATAGATTACAATAGTGTTAACAGTGGCAATTTCCTGAAAAATCATAGTGTGCAGTGTTTGCTGTTTTTACAGTTAATATTCTACAAGCCAGGTTGATAATATACCTTCAGTTGAGCCAAATATATATGACGGCTGAGGCATAAAAAAATTTATACATTGGGCTTGTTGAGTTGAAATTTTCTATGATTCTATTTGTAAAGTAGCTTATCTTCCGTTCTTACTAGTTGAATCTATATTATTTAGACAGTCCAATATGAAAATTCAGTAGATTCTAAGATGAAAGCCATGCAAACATACAAATTAAGGAAGAGTAAGCATGCATAAAAGGTAGGAAAATCATGAAAGTGTTTCACATTTAACCACAAAGTACCTACCGTATAAGATTAATTGAAAGATGATTCATCATCTTCTATTATTTTTGTTAACATATCGATTTTTCACCTCCACTCGCATCTTGTCATTCATTACACAAGGTTGGCAGAAGCTTTCCTTTATGCCGATTAATGTTGATTGAATTGATTTTGATTAGGGCACCAAAAGAATAGATCTATTGAAATTCAAATGCTATTTGGATGACGTTCACATTCCACTGGTTTTTTTACAATAATTGTTACGTTGAAGAGTGAGGCAATTCAATCCATTTGGAAGTAAAAGGAAATCACAGTGCGATTTGAACAGGATAGTAACTTTGAAATTCAGTTGCTCAATTGATTTCGGCTTGATACTATCATTTGTAATATAGTTGATCAGAAATATGCATTGTATATAATGTTTATATTTCAGTTTGACTAATCTTCTATCACAGTCTCGCTTCCATTCATAAACATGATAATCCTAAATACGTTAATTACTTTAAAATGTAGCTCATCTACGTCGAACAATGTACAATACAAACAATTTTCATTAAATTAGTCTACTATTATGAAGATCATTGGAATTTCTGCCTGTGAATGAGAAAAAGTCATTTTATGAGCCTTGAAATTCGTACCTAGAAAAAGTTGCATTATTACTAGAAATTTGTTATTTTTACTATTTATTATAGGTACTGTACATTGATTTTTGTGATTATAGAGATCAACTACTTTATTCTGAATCAGGATAAGGATAAATAGGGAAATTGTGAGATGGGGAGAAACATCCATAGTTACATAGCATCATTTGAAAGCTCTGATAATAATGATTTGAACGGAACTGCGATTCTGGCTTGGTATTGCCTCTTCATGTTCAGTGAGAATAGAAAGCTTCAGAGTAATTCGTTCTCACTATATGTGATAATATTGGTAGTATTTGGTAACATTTGTTAATATTTGAACCGAATGTGCAACAAATTAATCTACTTTCAGCTTGAACATTATTTTCAACTTATCAGGAGTACAGTATTATCATATAGTATCTCAGGTAGGCCACCCTTTTATTTTTTTGTTCACGTGATCTGATGTATTAATTCCATTATCAAGTAGTGCTTAAATTATAAGAGTGATTAAACAAGATAAAACACAAGAAAAGCTATGAAAAGAAATTCTGAATCTTTCTTTTTTCACAAAATAAGGATAAGATGAAGGAATCAGACACTTAATATATCATGAAACTTCGTTGAAAAACATCAATATCTGAAACTAGAGTTATCAAATTGTGTTACCTCTGACTCGTATGGAGAAGGCACACTTCAATTAATATAATAAATTCTGTGAGCAAACAACAAAATCCTGATTTTTAAGAGTAATATTTACTCTTAGTAGGAGTATTGAAAAGTGAAAATCTATATACAGCGCATGTCAAAACAATAGACAAAATTAATTGTTTCGAGCGCCATAGTGTAAATGAGATGCAATGTAGACAGCAGTATATCTGTTTACTATGTTACTATGGTGTCAGCGGCGGCTGTTTCCCCTTCCACAGCGTCAACTTGAATCGCAAATACATAACAATATGCATCAATAGATTCGCAATGAATGTAGCTACGATAATTTCTCGTCACATTGTTCTTTAACATTATTTGCTTCGAAGTAAATCGAGAAAACAAAAAACAAAAAAATCAAATCGAAAAACCCCTAAATTTTTACATTATATTATTTTATCAAGGAAACTGTTCGATTTATTGAGGCAATGAATCCGACTAATTTTGTAGTCCTTAATGTAACGAATCGAATGACATATGATAGATTTTTTCCGATTAATGGTTACAGAGATAATTGATTTCCAGTTTGCTTTTTACTGTGGCTAAGAGAGTCTGCCGCGCCGTTCCACGTCGACTGTTTCCCCTTCCACGGCGTCAAATAGAATCGCAAATACATAACAATATACATCAATGGATTCGCAATAAGAGTGGCTACATTATTATTTGGCTCATTTTTCTTTGAAACTACTTGCTTTGAAGTAATCGAAGAAAACAAAAAAATCAAATCGCAAACCCCCTAAATTTTTACATATATATTATTTTATCAAGAAAACTGTTGATTTTATTAAGAAAATGAATATACTGATATTGTAGTCCATAATTCAACGAATCTAATGACATATAATAGAACTGTTTCCGATAAATGGGTACAGAGATAATTCATTTTCCGTGATTACCTGCATTTTTCAACTTTGAGGGGGGCTAGGGGGGGAAGCTCCAAGGGGATTTCTTGGGACTTTTGGGAGATTGACCCTCTGGGAGGGTTCTATCGATGGTAGAAGATTCAGCTTTTATTTAATTTTCGGATCGAAAAAACCTTTATTGACTGGGCTAATTGGAAAGTTCATCGGTGTGTTATGCGAGAGGGATTGAAGTTTTTGATGAAAAGTGTTTTCTTTTCATTGCTGGTTATCACTTGTTAATATGTTAATTATTGTTATATTATAATGCTATTCTATTCTATTCTTATTGAGGGGCTGAACCGAGATAAATTATTTGAAATCAACATTGAATTTTCTCGTTCACAGAAAGAACAGCGCAATCATTTCAGAGATATTAATTATTTTGACAGATGTTATCATATCATTGTAAGCTGCTGTCAGGAACATAGAAATGATTTTGAATATCAAACAGGAAGTAGGTACACAATAATATGAATATCTCGATTTAAAATAATTCCTTTGGAGTCTCATTTGATAATAAAATCATCAGTCGATTTCTCAAATCGCATTCAAAATATCATCAATATTGGACAATCATAATTATTCCAGATTTTATTCATGAAATCCGACAGGCGACTCCCAAACATGAATGATTGAATATCTGATTTACTGCGATATGTACCGTATTGTGATATTGTATTCCAGTCAATCCGACTTATATTATTGCATGAATAAACGCGTTCAATAACATCATTGTATCTTGGGCCGCTTCATCTGAATCCACTGCGTGGATAAGCTGTCTACCCGCATCTCATCAAAATATAGATAAACAGGAGCTTATTGTTTGTGATTGACTAATGAAACAAGTATTGGGGAATTCGAAAGAATTCTTGGGTTACTTTCAGTTGTGTAATGACAGGTGATCATTTTTCAGGGAGAATGATATTGTACTACTTTAGAATCGAGGAAAATCGTTAGATATTTTACTGAAAAATGATATTTTATACATATTATTTTATAATTTACTTCTTGAAAATTACGTAATTGAAAGGCAAGTAAAATTGGATGACATTTGAGTATTTGACAGTTCTATTAAGTTTTTCTTATTTTACTCTGTACGTCGACGCGAAATTCAAAAAGGAACATACCTGTCAAAATTCATCAAAATCTATTGCTGCGTTTCGCCATAAATGCGGAACATATAATCATAAAGAGAAATGAAAAACCGTCGACTTGAATCTTATACCTCACGTCGCTCGGTCAACTATATACAAGAGATCCTATATACAAGTTTGGTCAATTCGAGTGAAGTTAATTAGCACAACATAAGTACAGTATAATTACGCAACTTATTATTTATAGTCTAGGCTATATCTTGAAAAAGATTATCCGTAAGAACATGAAACCATCAACTTTTATCACAATTCCGGTTTCTATCAACCTTTAGATTGTGTTAACCACATTTTTAATCCGTTTTTATCAACGTAGGGTAGAAGTGTACCAATTATTGTGAGACCAAACCGTCATGCCTTCCATTATTTCCAAGACGTCGTGAAAATAATATTTTTATAGCATCCACAGCTAGGTGAGCGAACTTTATGACCTGAAAGAGAAAAGTCAGCCAATATTTTATTGTAAGTTACGGTCGGATTTGGTCGAGGGTGAGGTTTGAGTCCAATTCACAATTGCTGCATGAAAAAAGGAACAATTGCAATTGCTAAAGCGAGTTTAACGGAGCAATTAGTCAACAATATTAAGAAATTATTAAGCGCTCCGTGACGTCACGCTTGGCGAAAAGGCGCGCTTTACGACTGATTTAAAATTGAATTTCTACTCCAGAAATCATAAACCTTGGTCATTAACCATTTAGCCGTGGCAGCACTGGTTGGAGTGCTAAATCCTGGTTACTTGCGTTTTCAACTTTGCTTTCTCATTTTGTTGTCCTTGTTCTTTCTACTTCTCTTCGGACTCACCCTCTTTTTTCTCCTTCATATTCTCAGTTTTCATTCACTCCTATTATGTGATGTTTCTATTTTCCTTGGTCTAATCTCTTATCTAAATAGTCTCCACTGAAATTCCTCTTTTGTATTCTAATATGATCTAATCATCCCAATGTTCTTCTGCCCCGTACTTTAATTTCAGTTATTTCCCTCTTCTTCACTCTCCTTTTCGTTATTCTGTTGTGATTTGATCATTCGTTTCATTTATTTTTTATTCCACTTTTATTTCCGTATCTCTTTCTATCGATTTCTCATTTATCTTCTTCCCCAGCTTCTTAATATGATTTAATCATCCTTATTTGTTTCCTCTTCTTCTCTCCCTTATTTTAACTCCAGTTATTTCCCTCTTTTTCTCTCTCAATTTCTGCTCTTATGCTGTAATTTGATTTCATTCGTTTCATTTATTCTCTATTCCAACTTTATCTCCGTATTTCTCACTTTTTCTATCAATTTCTCAACTCGCTGTTTCTTTCTATCCTTCAATTCCTCCCTCTTGGATTCCCTGTTTCTCCTCTGACCATTTCCATTTGTTGAACGAAGAAAGTGTGTCCCCAACTCATGTGTCTAGTAACTCTTCTTCTTCTTCTTCTTCTTCTTCTTCTTCTTCTTCTTCTTCTTCTTCTTCTTCTTCTTCTTCTTCTTCTTCTTCTTCTTCTTCTTCTTCTTTTCTTCTTCTTCTTCTTCTTCTTTTCTTTTACTCTCTTCTCCCGCCACTTGTGGTCTTCCTACATAATTATCTTCTTCTCAATCCTACAAATCCTTCTACCATCATTTTCTCTACCTATCCTATCTGAAATCTTCCTTTCACTCTTTTACTTCCAACATTTTCATATTTCTTCTCTTTTCTATCACATTTTATTCTTCATTCTCTCCGGTTCATAACTGTCTTTCTTATTCCTTCTATATTCAATATTCTTACTCAATTATTCCTCCTTTCCCATTCCTGAAATCCTCTTTCTCCTATTTCCACTCTTTTCATTTATTTACGTTCTCTTCATTATTTTCCTTTCTTTGTTTCTTTCTCATCCTCCTTTTTATCCACTCATTTTCGCTATCTTGGAATTGTAGGCCCACTTTCTCTCACTCATTATCCATCTCGCTTCCTCACTTATCCACACCCTCATTCCCTTGCAAACAAAAAGCTTAATTAGTCGACGCCCGTGAAATATGTCATGTTTACTGCTCCCGAGTCCCTTTCCCTAAATCCACCCTGATCTGGGACCCCTAAACTTACCCCTTCTTTCAAATCCCATTCTTATCTTTTTCGAGCGAAATTATCACGTCTATTACTGTTGCCCTTCAACTCAAAATAACGTTTGGTCGTAACAGTTACTCGAGATAACACTTTCAAGGCGTGAAAAACCTTTTTTTCGAACATTATGTTTAGAAAAACGTAGTCTTTGTCTACCAAGTTCGTAAACAAGGTGTTGACGGCTGGTCACAGACCTGTTTATAAAACAAACGTGATCACTATGAATATAGTTAATTAACGTTGGATTAGTTTACAATATACAATCGTTAAACGTGGACAGAGTGTAACATTGACAAGAGTCAAGCAATTAAAATGACGTCAATTTTGAAGGAACGGCTATAAAAATGATTTATTGTGTGATGCTGGAAGGAACATGAAACATTTGGTAGCTATGGACAGAATGAATATTTGACACTGAAAATTGTTTTGTATCTTAGTTCTATCTTAGCTCTATCATAGAGAAACAATAGCTGAGGGTGGTTTTTAAGGGTTTGAAGTTCGTCTTTTAGCATGTATATTTTTCTTATTCTCTTTCTCTTAATTATAATTGAAAAATGTCCATACCATATGTTAATATAGAACTATAATCTAGAGAGAGTACCTCTTCGAAACAGTTGTTAACTGGTAACTAAATTAATAATTTTGTCAGGTTGGCATTAAGTTGAGTAGACTTTGTTAGGTTAGCACCAAGTTGAAGATTGAAATGCATTTATCGCGTAAAAATTGATTGGGCACTGCTACTTCAATCAGAGCTATTCCTGGGAATATTATATTACTAGCCGTCAGGTTCGCTTCGCTCGGCATATCCGTTTAGCCAGACGTTTAGTCTGGACCCCCGACTGGATCGTCCTTACATATGATCGCCCTACAAATGAAAAATGCATTCCTGGACGATCCAGTCGGGGGTCCAGGGGGCGGAGCCCCTGCGAAGCGAGCCTGACGGCTAGTTATTGATAATTCTATCAATGGAATAATCAGATAGACAGCTGTTGTTTAAGGAGTAAGATTGAGTTTCTTCTCACGTTTTGAAATTATCAATCACTAGCAAGAACCCGTGCTTCGCAAGGATCTATTTTAAAACTTGACAAAATGAAAACTTGACGTAATGAAATTTTGAAGAATTGAGAATAGGCCTATAACCATCCTTGGTTAATTAAGAATCTATAAGCCAAATTTGAATTAATTAGTCCAGTAGTCAGACGTGATGATGCGACAAACATATTTTCCTATCCCGTACGTGCATAAGCCAGCTCTTCACTTTATATAATTATTATAGATATAGTTACGTGACTGTGGAACAGAATAGTGGGTGAAACTATGATAGCGCCAGAAGTGTCTCAAACACAATAGTAGGTACTACATGAACTTTTTGAAAGTGATTTGAAAAAATGTTGAAAAAACAGAACTGAATCCTCATCATTCTACTTCATTTAGAGGCTTTTGTTTAAGCCGAATGGAATTTATTTATAAAAAAATGAATGGGGATGGTTCTGAACAGAAATTTTAATAGGGGAGGTAATAATAATCATTTATTAATCCATTTCACAGTCATATGTTTTCGAAATTTTCGGCCGAGCGGCTACTGAAGAACGAAAAGATGATCTGATTCAAGATATTATTGTGATAATATGATTTAGCATCCAAAGTTACCAGCTGTAATAAACATATCCCCTGTGATAAATTATTGTGTACTGGTATTAAAACGGTAGTTTGGAGTTGAAGTGTAGTTGATTTTGGTACCAGCTGTTGATAATGGTTCCTTAGAAGACCTATACAAATAATTATAACTCCCTATCATTGAGAAACTGAAAATGTTGAAAAAAATTATTCACCTAATGAAAGAGAGTATATATATATATTGTATAGTATACAGTAAGAAAGACCAGGTTGACCAAGAACTCAGTACATCGACAATTCATTCAACTAATTCTGTATTGATGAAATTATAATCATTTTCTCTATTGATAATCAATTCATCAACTAACTGAAAAAAAGTACTTCAATTTCCATGAATTTATTAATAGATTATATAAATCTAAAGTGTAGGTCATATCTAAATTCACAAAGAGCTCGATTCTTGTTGGCAAGATAGCGTTATTCAATGCAGAAACCATTGTTATTTTACTAAAAGATAGGATAAAATGAATAGTTCTCTCTCAGGGGGGAGTTTTGACAACCAACAAAACTCATTTTAATTTGAAGAAATAATTTCAAAAAGGTGCATAGGACTTACTTTTTTGTTCAGCTTGCCAAAATACCTCTCATTTCAATATTAAAATTTTCGACTGACAGTACAGTGAGTCAATCATTCTATCAAGGCTGAATAATTATGAAATTTAATTAAATAAAAATGGTAGAGAATAATTATCATGTAGATATCAACATCTTTATTTAAAGACATATTAACTGCATGCGTTTTCATATTGCCGATACAGCATTGATAAAACTGTAGACGTTTATTTAGCAGTCTCAAGAAACTGTTCTAGCTGAAATAGTATATTTCGCACCTAGGGCCGAAAATGAGACTTTTCCGGCTCGAAATCGGTTTTCAAGTCCGAGGCCGTAGGCCGAGGACTAGAAAAGATTGAGAGCCGGAAAAACATTTTTGCCCATGGTGAGAACGTTATTTTTCGCCACACAGAAAAATAAACAATATAAATATGAGAATAATTGTTTATTAGGCACTTATGAAAGCAAAACAGGAAGGTCATAGCTCTAGCAAATCTGAGGTAATCTGAATATCAGGAAATGGTTTCAAGTATTTTATTTTTATTCTGATTTGTATAAAAAACCTAAAAGATTAGTTCAATTATGTAAGAGGTTGAGTTTATACTTTTCATTCTTACAAATGACAATAAGATGATATTATTATAAATGTTTGATTCTTAAATAATAAACACAAATAATGAAAAGTTTTTTGATCAGCTGTTTTAGCACACTTGAAAATTGGCCAATCTGAATGTCAACGTCAACATGCTTGTTGTCGTGACTTCGGAAGTTTAGGTTAGAAGTTCTATCCTACTCTGAAAATCGAATTTGAATAGTTTATATATATATCTAATCTGTATTTATTCATCCAAATAAAATGATAGTATCTTATTGCAGAATACGTATTCAATTCTAGAGCATAACTGATTCCGTTTCATAACCCATTTGTAAACACATTCACATCAAATCAGAATCAGCTGACTTAAGGTATTTTACAGCCCTAGGGCCGTAAAACTTTTACCGGCCTCTGGTCGAAAACAATCATTTTCGGCCTCCATATGGACGCACGAAAACCAGTCATTACATCCAAGTGGGGCAAAAATTAATAATACATGCCACGTGTTGGCTATAAAATCCATCAGGAAAACGAAGTTGAAGACTATGGTTTTCCTAAACATATGTTTTTGAGATAATTCCTTTGATGCAGCTGTTTTACATTCACCATTATAAATTATACAGAGTTTGTGAAAATAAAAATATTTATTGATTACCAAAACAATACTATTATTTATTAATGATAATAATTAATTATTAAAACAATACTTTTATTATATCTATAAATAATAATATATTAAATATTTATCATTATCAGAACATATTATTGAGGTTGAGTGGAATCAGGTAGAAAGCAATAATAAACAGATGTTCTTTTTTGAATTATCATATTTATTTTGTTATTTACAATGATTACAACATATGTTAGAATATCAC